>NC_092239.1:560819-708319 GCF_036320965.1 Panulirus ornatus
CTTCCAAGTATTCTCTTAAGTCACTCGTTCCGGCACACCAGTCTTCGGCGCTGCTAATACACTAAATACTGGAATATCTCTCACTATGGCTGTCAACTCCCCGGGACGGCAAGAACACTCACACCTGTCGTTTTCTGTTGTTCGATGAGGTGACAACGTTGTTCTTGTTTCGTCAATCTTAATCACCATCTAGAAGGTTTCTCGTTCAGTCATTCTAATCAGTTTTGTGTTGTGTGAATAACATGTTACAGAAAAAGGCTTGAAACAGGTTTAATATCTTCCGCTCCACTCTGCAGCCCAGTGCTAACTCAAACTGTGATGAACAGTGTTATGATAACCTGTTTGAAAGGGAAAACATGAGTGACTGTGTGATAAAGGATGAGGCTCCTGGATGAAGCCGTGAGTGTTTATACTAATTCTTGTCTGCGTTATGGACGTAAGTGACTGGACATGACCAATCATGTCTGTAAAGTGAAAACATAAGCTACTGCATATGATCAACTTTACCCGTAAGATGAAGACGTGGGTGAGCGTTTATAACCATGTTGTGCATAACACTTAAATCACTCTGCTATCTGATCAATCAGGCAGCCACTACTGTCATAATGCTCACCGTTAGATTGAGAGTCCGGTCCAGTTCTTTATGGCGTTTATATGTTAAACTAGACTATGGCAAACACAAATGTTTGACCCCTAAGTTGACCTTTGACGTATAAGAAATGACCAGGTCAATTCTTTTGAGTTTTATATTACTTTCACTGTTTTACTAAGTTGCAGTAGTGTCAAACACTGTTATTCCAGGTTGCAGTAGTATCAAACACCTTTATTTCAGGTTGGAGCGGTATCAAGCATGGTTGTTAGGACGAACACTCTATCTCTCCTCCATATCTTGCCCAGCACCTGCGGTACCAAGGTTGACAGCTCCACAACAGCTGGCGTGTTGGTGTCCTTGTAGTCACTCTCTAGAGTAACTAGTGCACCACACAAGCAGCCACTATGTTCATGCTGGATCCATGGCTGTTGTTGGCCATTTACGTCTTAAAGACATATCATATCTTCCCATATGATTGCGGCATTTATCAAGAATCATCATTATCTCACGTGACAAGTTTGAAAATTTTCCTGAAGGCGAAAAGTTAAAAGAAATTTTGTGTTATCAGTAATGATTATTCTTTTATTGTGAATCATTTTTATCCTCTGCTCCTACTTAATTCTAAGTCTATTTCTTTGGGAACTGTAGACACAATTTGCTCCACACACTTTTTCTGCCATATCAAAAATATTTTGTCAGCATTTTTGAAATGAATAGAAATTACTCGTTGCCAGTTTGGATACTTTGAATATTCTTCCATTAACACTCACCAACGTCAGACGTTATATTGTGGTGAAGACCGTGAAGTGTGCAGCAATGTAGCAACGTAATAGGGAGGCCTTCTATAGCAGGGTCTGAAACCAGAAGGTGACCTGGGTGCACTCACGCCCTAGATGATGATCTTTGCTTTTGCATCGTCACAGCAATTGATATGCTCCTCCTTTTGAACATAGGGTGCTTGCTCTGCCTTTGACAGATAAAGAACCTGTTGTGCTCATGGCTCATGAGATATCTGTTGTACTTCTCGCACATAAGGTGCTTAGTCTTCCAGCAAATAGGTGTTCGTTTTGCTTCTAGCTTATAAGATGATCGTGAACCTCATCAGCATTTTCCGTCTGTGATAGTGTCTTTCAGATCTCCCTATATGGAATAACGAGAGGACTAATTATTCGAGGTGCCTTTATATCTGTGATCAATATAGTTACTCGCTAGTTTTCATCAATCATGAGTCGAGCACCATAATCATTCACCGCTCTGTTAATAGCAGCAAGAAAACTGTATGGAAGGTCATACTTCGAGAAACATAGATTAGACATGACAGCAGACCATTGTTCTTCTGGCATATCATATCATTGTAAGCCATGCCTCCAGGCTTCTCTCAGCTCCCACGATTATTGTCATATCTTGGTTATGGTGTGTCTGATGGCCATTGTGTAAAGTGGATATGGTATGTGGTAGCTATGGTGTGTATTGATTATGGTGTCATAGTGTGTATTGGTTATGGAATATGGTATTTTGGTTTGTAATGAAAAACTCTCATTCAGTCGAATCATAGGAACTATGGTTTCTTGTATGTTGAAAAACGACTAGTCAAATTCCACTGACGACATCTACACTTTATTTGTTGCACTTCAGTTTCTCTGTAGTTTCCAGGGATTTAGCTGTAAATCCTGATGTGTAACGTCTGGTCATTTGTAATATAACCTTTAATTCTGACCATTATCGTCATTATAGTCGTCATAATCACCCTACAAGTTTTCTACCTCGCACGTATCTGATGAGACTTCGACTTCACTGCACTGGAACTCGCTTTATCTTCGCTAAATTTCGGAAAAGATAAAGTGAAAATTCTTGCAAGACAGAATTATTTGTTATGTTTCTTAATGTGTACATATAACCAATACATTATTATTTATGTTATGTTTCTTAATGTGTACATATAACCAATACATTATTATTTATGTTATGTTTCTTAATGTGTACATATAACCAATACAATCGTTAACAAAACCTTTGTCAGGAGAGATATCCTCAAGCTTTAGCTATCACTGTTGTTTTTCTCCTTAACAGTAAGTAACATTTGTTGTATATGTTGTGATGATTAGCTACTGCATATGTTGTGATGATTAGCTACTGCATATGTTGTGATGACTAGCTACTGTCCGTAGCCTGGTAAGCTCTAAACAGCCTATCGCAGTGTATGTTACGTCATGTCCGGGACTCGTGCCACTGCCAAACTCTTCTCTCACCTGTATCCAGTCGTGGCCAAGGCTCTCATCACTAATATTCTCGTTGTAACATCTGCAGCCTTTAAATGAATTCTCAATAATCATATAAACCGTGATTCATGCTTTCTTTTACTCACCAACCGTGAAAATATTTCAAGTTATTACTTTTGTTTCACTCCGGTGCTTTACACCAAGTCCGTCGTCACCAGGATTTCTTATGTCTCATTCTGGCGAACATATATTTTCTTATCTGACATGGCAGGGGAAGCTGAGGTCTTAATCAAGGCCATCCCATTAACTCTCTCTCTCTCTCTCTCTCTCTCTCTCTCTCTCTCTCTCTCTCTCTCTCTCTCTCTCTCTCTCTCTCTCTCTCTCCCTCTATATATATATATATATATATATATATATATATATATATATATATATATATATATATATATATATATATATATATATATATATATATATTATCCATGGGGATGGGGGAGAAAGAATACTTCCCACGTGTTCCCTGCGTGTCGTAGAAGGCGACTAAAAGGGAAGGGAGCGGGGGGCTGGAAATCCTCCCCTCTCGTTTTTTTTTTTTTTTTTTTTTTTTTTTTTTTTCCAAGGGAAGGAACAGAGAGGGGGGCCGGGTGAGGATGTTCCCTCAAAGGCCCAGTCCTCTGTTCTTGGCGCTACCTCGCTGATGCGGGAAATGGTGAATAGTATGAAAAAAAAAAAAAAAAAAAAAAAAATATATATATATATATATATCCCTGGGGATAGGGGATTAAGAATACTTCCCACGTATTCCCTGCGTGTCGTAGAAGGCGACTAAAAGGGGAGGGAGCGGGGGGCTGGAAATCCTCCCCTCTCGTTTTTTTTTTTTTAATTTTCCAAAAGAAGGAACAGAGGGGGCCAGGTGAGGATATTCCAAAAAAGGCCCAGTCCTCTGTTCTTAACGCTACCTCGCTAACGCGGGAAATGGCGAATAGTTTGAAAAAAAAAAAAAATATATATATATATATATATATATATATATATATATATATATATATATATATATATATATATATATATATATATATATATATATATATATATATATATATATATGTATACATACAAATATAGCGCAAATGAACGTGCACTTAAACATAACATGCAAACCTCCAACAGCTATTCTCGAACCCGGAACCCATGCGTGTCAGGCGGGAACGCTACCGCTAGGTATGGGGTCCCGGGTTCGAGCCTGGCTGTTGGAGGTTATATATATATATATATATTTCCCAAGTATTCCCTGCGTGTCGTAGAAAGTAACTAAATGGGAGAGAGTGGGAGGGGGAAGGGGGGGCTGGAAATCCTCCCCTTCCTTTCTCTTTCTAAATCAAAAAAAAAAAAACACAGATAAGGGGGCCACACACGCACATATACATACCTATACACTTCAGTGTATATATACATATACATACACAGATATCTACATATATACACATGTATCAATTCATACATGCTGTCTTCAACCATTCCCGCCGCCACCCCGACACACATGAAATGACAACCTCCTCTCCCCGCTTGCTCGCGAGGTAGCACTAGGAAAAGACGACAAAGGCCACATTTGTTCACACTCAGTCTCTAGCTGTCATGTGTAATGCACCGAAAACACAGCTCCCTTTCCACATCCAGGCCCCACAAAACTTTCCATGGTTAACCCCAGACACTCACATGCCCTGGTTCAATCCACTGAAAGCACGTCGACCCCGGTATACCACATTCTCATTTATGGACTCACCCATTCATTTTGTAAACAATTTTACCTTTCTGAATCATATGAGTTCTCAATCACTTAGCTTTTTCGCCAACAGTGTGACCTTAGTTATTGTGGCTATCATTTTCGTCTTGTTAACCTCAGAACTTCACTTATTTTGCCAGGATATCAGAATTGTACTTCTCCCTCCCTTATCCTCGGAGAGTTTTAGCTATAACTTGTTATATTTAGTGACAGTCTGAAACCGACTTCTTTTCGAGAATCATGGTTAATTACTTTTTCTTATTATAAAATTACAAATATAGAAAATTATATTGGCTGTGTGTGAGATATGGAAATATTTCTGTTGGAAATACATGTTTCTCGGCAACCAATATTTCCCGATGAAAATGTACGTCAAGGCCACATTTCACAATGTCTTCAGAATTATCTTTCAACTATTTCATTTTATTTTCAAAAGGACACTAATCCATTCATTTTGTATATCATTTCAGTATCTTAACTGTTAGTTTTGCAGTAATGAATTCTGACAATATCATCAATGAACTTTGAATCTGATTCCTGATACAACGTTTCAACGTTTTCTTTGACTCCATCCCGGCTTCACTCCTCACGTTCTTCTTTCATCCTTTTTTTCTCAGTTTCAAAAGTAACTTTGAACCAGTAACTCCACGAGAAGCAAATATCTTTAAAAGTCGGCCAAATTTTAAGAAAAAAAGCTATGAATTTGTACAAAATATCTTCACAATTTTATTTCAAATCTTCATTAACTTTGTTCCTCACTTTACAGTTCGTGTATTGTTGCTTTACAGTTCGTGTATTGTTGCTTTACAGTTCGTGTATTGTTGCTTTACTTGGATAATGTGAAACGTTGGACGACTTCCAGTTCTGCTCCAGGCCGCTGCCGAGGCCACGGACGTCACCCCTCCAACCTTTCCCTGCCACATTAGTAACACAGACCCAGCTTGGCCTCCTGTCTGCCGCTGACATAGCTTCTCCCACACCCACCGCTGCAACACAATACTTTTATCATCACAAAAAAGGAGGTTTTATAACCCTTTCGTGGCAAAGCCCATCGCCCGAGATTCGTTGTTTGTGGCCAGAGAATGACCACCCTTTACCTTCGCATTTGCATGTCATTATTATGGTCTCCGGGAGGGACAACTTGTTATCATTATGTGTGGCTTAATGTCTAATTATCAGGTGCAAAACCTTGAGATATAAGAGGATCATAAATGTGTAACTATTTCTTAAACAAATTACGAAACAGCCTTGTTATAGTGTCAGATAATAGGATCTGAAACGCCTCATCATCCCGCCATTATGTCAGCATCATTCCCAGGCATCATCATTTAATATAATCCGCAGATTACGTCTCTACCGTCTCTCTAAGGGAATCCTCTTGCAACTTACCCTCCTCCACACACACACACACGCACACACACACACACACACACACACACACACACACACACACACACACACACACACACACACACACACACACATACACACTTGTTACTACTGCCATTACTGAGCAGTCTCAGCGGAGAGAATTGAGGATCAGACCCCCTCATAGCGTTTTCCAGTGAGATAATAGGTATTCAGGAAACTCACTCAGAGTTGACGCGTCTGTCACAACAGTGTGAGACTTTATTGGGAGAGCAACCAATCAGGTTGAACAGGCAGGAGATACAGAGCTGTAGTAGAGGTTGACGAGAGAAATGGTTCTCACCGTCTTCGTTACACTACACAGTGTTATCTGCACCTGCTCCTACTTATCCTTCTCCTTCCTTATCTTTCTTTTTGTATTCATTTCTTGCAATTCTTCCCTTCAATTTTCTCTTTCTGCCGGAATTCCTGCGGCTCCGGGTATTGGATTCCAAGATGTGATGTATTACATGTTTAGGTGTCCACTCGATGATGTTGCTTCATCAGTTAGCACCATGAGAGAGCCACTTGAGTCAACAACTTTAGTGTTTCAACATCTGTCTGTCTCTCTGTCTGTCCTTTGTCTGTCTGTCTGTCTGTCTGTCTGTCTGTCTCTCTCTCTCTCTCTCTCTCTCTCTCTCTCTCTCTCTCTCTCTCTCTCTCTCTCTCTCTCTCTCTCTCTCTCTCTCTCTCTCTCTCTCTCTCTCTCTCTCTCTCTCTCTCTCATATTTCCTATTTTCATATCACCTTAGACCATATACCTTGCTCCCTCCTCCTTACTGTCCTACTTCCGTCATTCTCCTAGCTCTTTCTTCTTCCCTTTCCAAGCTTTCCTTACTCTTGGTGTCCACTGGTGTCATGCCTCAACATCCTCCGCAATTTCGTCTCTCTCCTTCATGCCTCCGGGCTTCATCCATCCGGCCAAGCTTCAGGTAGGAGAGAACGCAGATTACTGTCAAGCGGTTGACAGCCTCAGCCTGCATCACGATGGCTTTCTGGCCCACCCTGCCAGCCGCCGGGCCTACAACGCCTTTAACAACAACACTGACTCCACAGCCGCAGTTTTGACAATGAATAATGTCTCCTCCGTCATCCCAGATCGTTATATGTTTAGGTCCTGTCCTTGTAATGCTGCCTTGAGGGTGATGGTGGTGGTAGTGGAGGACGAGTTGCTAATGGTAGCAGTAGGGGTGGTGATGGTATGGTGGTGGAGGAAGTAGCGGTTTTGTCATGATGGTGTGGGAACTGGTTATGATAATATCTTTTTCTTCTCTCGTAGTGTAGTTGGGAGGTTGATGTTGAAGAGATACTGGGTAAGAGGGAAAGAAAGGAACGCTTATTTACTTACAAGTACGAGGGCTAGAACATAGTGCTCACTGCAGGAAAACATATTGAAGCACGAGTCTTGTTAAGTGTTTTCAAGTGATGTGTGAAATGGAGAAATTAAAAGTTTGCGCACTGAATGCCAACGGCTACCGCGTGGGTGAGGCAAAAAGAAAAGACAGGTGCCTAGGCTAGAGGTGTGCAACTTGATAGCCACTGAAATGAGAGAGAGAGAGAGAGAGAGAGAGAGAGAGAGAGAGAGAGAGAGAGAGAGAGAGAGAGAGAGAGAGAGAGAGAGAGAGAGAGAGAGAGAGAGAGAGAGAGAGAGAGAGAGAGAGAGAGAGAGAGAGAGAGAGAGAGAGAGAGAGAGAGAGATTACGAATCTGAGGCGAACTGATAGCAACCATGCGGAAGCAACCTAACCTAACCTAACCTAACCACAAAACATATCCAAGTCAGTCTATTAAATCGGGTGAGGATAGCTATTTCTGTGTGATGCAACTGTGAGCATCCCTCTCACCCACACCAGATCTGTCTTTCTCTTATCCAGTTTCCTTTCCTTGTCAGTGACACTCTTCGCTCACCACCAGCTCCTCTGGACGCCAACACAAACAAACACACGACAGGAATTCGTAAGAGTCACGTGTATCTCACCTTCCTCTCCTTGATTTGGCTATGTCACCTTCTCTACAAGTTTGACCACTACAGCCATGCATTATAAGATGCTGACACCAAGAGCTTGTTTGTGTATATTTGATTCTCAAGGACCGAATGAAATATACTGGAATTTCTCTCACTTCCTGTATGATACAGCCGTCTGATAGACTTAGCACAAGATGTTTAGATAGAAACTTTCTCATAATTTGAGACACATTAGAGGATTAGGCACAACCTACAAGTACAAAGGCCACTAATGCCGGTGGATTCCATCTGCACTGGTAAAGTACATTCTAATTCAACTAAGAAGATTACTAATGAGGAGTTCGTGTAGATACATGCAAACATATACACATAAGTACACAAACACACACATACACATACTTACACAGACACAGTCACACACACACACACACACACACACACACACACACACACACACACACACACACACACACACACACGCACAACACACACACAACACACACACACACACACACATACACACACACACACACACACACACACACACACACACACACACACACACACACACACACACACACACACACATACGAAAAAATTGTCACACACACTCCTCCGTTCATCCACGTGAGACTAAGTATGACAAATGATGGCCGGAGTTTCTATTATCCAGCGCCTATGTGTGTGTGTGTGTGTGTGTGTGTGTGTGTGTGTGTGTGTGTGTGTGTGTGTGTGTGTGGGTGTGTTTAATTACCTACTTGTAACTACTTAACTGTACTCCACGGGGAGGGAGCTTTACACTCATGAGTCCTATCTCTCGAGCCATCTCTACTATCATACAACTTTACAGAGATCTGTATACAAGCAGCATTTACTGTACCCGTATACAGTTTATTCCATTCATCCACCACTTCTTTAGCCCCTCTTTAACAAGGTTTTTGCTTGATTTCATACTGTCCTTTGCTTGTTCTATCCTTACATCTTTCGAAGAAGTGTTCACTAAAAACTTATAATCAGCTCTCACGATTTCATGATGACCAAATTTAAAGCCACTAGCCTTTCCCTATAGTCTAATCTCCCTGAAATTTGAAACTAGCTTTCTTGCCCTCCTTTATACTTATATCATAAGCACTTTGTACCTCTTTCGGAGTGATTAACAAACTTGAGAAGCATATTATAGTTCTGGCCTTCTATAGAACGTGAAAGGTTGTTAAATGTTTCCTTTTTCCATAAACTTTAATACAAATTTGATATCTGCCAGCGGAAAGTTTGTCTGCGTTACTCTTCTCGCAAGATGGGACTCTGGCGACACGTTAGTGACAGTAGCCATTCCGCCTCACACATAGATTTCCGCAGCTTATTTCCTGCTGGATAATATCAGTATCGAAGACCATTTTCGTTGTGATCCATCCCCATTACTTTACATCCACTCGGTTGAACTTCATCACCCATGCGTCGGGCCAACTTTGAAGTCAATTTGTGTAGGTCCCCGTGTAGATCGAGGTGATTCTCCTCTCTTTTCACTTTTCTTATGATCCGGTCACTTTTGTGATTACAGCAAAGAGCCAGTCATTTGAATATTATGGGCAAAGAGCCAAACATCCAAAAAACTAAGGCTCTCACAGCAGTAAGCTTCTCTCTTCAAAAACCCCAGGTGACTGCCGACATTGTAACCACACATCACGAGGAAAGAAGCAACTATATGTGAGTAATTTTCCTTTATAACATCATCGAAGTATATCACTCCAGCAAAGGTCACACACTACCAAGATCATTGAAAGTTGCTTATCATAAGGTATTCCTGTCGACAGGCTAATTCCTCAAAAGACAGTTTACTGTTTAACGCTTGAAGCCATAAGTTTTTGTGAAAAAATTTCCTGTCTTGACGACACTATAATGATTACATCTCAGAGTTCAGGAACGAACCCGGGAGGCTAATGACAACATTACAGTCAGCACGCAAGGTTGTGGCATGATCTGCTTTCTACAAGCATGGAAGCAAAAGTTACTTTGTTGGCTCATGCATGCAATACTTTGTTGGGTACTGGTTAGCACAAGCTAATCCATGTGATCATGCAAATCTTTCTCAATTACATTCATAGTTTTCAGAAAACCTTTGGCAAAGTTGACCAAGATACGCAGATGTGACCTTGTCAAGTCAGCAGCCAGACAGATTGCCATGAAGTTTTTTCTTTGACATCTGTAAGAACACACAGATATCTTGACCTTTAAAACGACAATAAATAGTATTTTCATAAGTATCAGACAAAGACTGGGACAAAGGACTAAATTGGAGAAAGGATTAGCGCGCCGACAGACTCGTGTTGCCTCCGGTACTACTTGAACAATCTAACCACAGTTAACTAGCCTTTTAGCGAACCCATACATATGTAACACTTCAGTCCATAATCATGAGGCTAATGTCCAAATTGAGCTAATCGGCATATTTGAATAAAACATTCCTGGTTACGATCCTCTAATACGTCACTCTTGGTTATGAAGGTGTTTACATGTTCAGCGGTCAGATCCTCACACTGAAATTCCAGATGTATCATCAGTGATGGCGGCGTAAGCTGACACTTCACTAACTTTTTCTGTTATTACTTATGTCCACACTTAAGGGACTGAAGACGTATTTGCAAACCAGTCAGCTTTGCTGTCGCATCCTTGATCAATCTCACGAGAAAGATAAAAAAGCACAGAAAACAGCATGAAAATATGGTATACTTTTAACAATATCAAGTCCATGAGGACAGTAAATATCAAGGGTATGGAAAAGACGGCTCCTGTCTCTCATGGTAGTCCACCTACGAGCCACTGAGGTGACCTGAACCTCTACCTCCCTGACAATCAAAACATAGTTGCCTCTAATAGACACAGTGAACACAATGGGTCGCCAGTCTTAAAAGTATTCTTTGATCTCATGAACTACAGACTACTGTATGAATACACTCTTCTTAAGCTGCTTTCTTTCCTGAACAAAGGTGGGACGGAGTTACGTCGCCCTTGACGTATGAACCGGTGATCGTATGTTTCATATGCTGGAGAGCTTAGGTGACAAACAGCATGTCTTGACATCCAGATAAGGTCATGATACCCAGGTCAAGAAGTGGCTTTCTTGTCAGACCGCGGCACCTGGGCTAAGACGTGTCATCCCTTTCAGAACCTTGGCACTCGATTCAAGAATTGACATCAACGTCAGATAATTACACCCAACCATAGGAGACCTCCCTTAAACCTCCCAACAAGGATCATCGCCATCTGTACACACTAATGGCAGGAGAGAGAGAGAGAGAGAGAGAGAGAGAGAGAGAGAGAGAGAGAGAGAGAGAGAGAGAGAGAGAGAGAGAGAGAGAGAGAGAGAGAGAGAGAGAGAGAGAGAGAGAGAGAGAGATGCAGAACGAGACATACATCATTTTCGAACCGTCACGCTTGTTAGGATACCCGACAACTCCAGACAAAATATTCAAAAATACATACGTCAAGCGAGAACACCACATACAAACACACATACAAACACTCACATGTACATCCATCCATAATGAATCGAGTAAATATCATACAAATTATTTTCCTTAGCAATCTCTGGGATATATGTGAATCTAAAAATGTATTCCATGAATCATTATGAAATGAAATCTTTAGATGTATATTTTCCCTCAGCGACTTTCACAATACACACTAATTTTGTTATAAAGGTTAAGAATAGACGTAAATATTGTGAAGGTAAGCAACAGTAATAGAATGATCCTCCAGCTTAATATTTACCTACCGTGGCAGTGGTCTCATGAGTGCTGGTGTCAAGATGGAGGCTCCTAATTTGGTGCATGAAGCGTCGCCAGTCTGGGCAGGGCCTTCGTCCCAGGAGTGCGGGGTTTAGGTCGAGGACTTCCGGACACTCATCATTGTGGTGCACTTGTCTAGGGTATGGGGCACAGGTTGAGGGATCCCAGGACCCCTCACCTAGTCAGCAAGGCACAACTGTGGGGCTTCTAGGACTTAACTGGACGATGTACCATTGTAATAGTTATGGTCACTGGGATGATAATTACAGGACCAGTAATGTTTATCATAATAATGTCAATAACAACAAAAACTGTGATAATTAAAATGATAATGACGGTAATGGTAATAGCAATGATATTAGTTATTATTGCAATCACAGTCACAATAATAATCATGTGTACTTTCATATACCAATTGACCTTTCTTGCCATAGTGAGGTAGTGTCAAGAACCGACACCGGAGCCTTTGAGGAGAAAACCTCGCATTACTTCTGTTCTTATCTTTAGAAAATGTTAATATAAGCAGGGATGATTTCTAACGCATTCACTCTAGACCCTCTCAGTTGCCCCCTACGACGCGCAGGATATACTTGGGTAGCATTCCTTATCCCGTGTCTCCCGTGTCTCTCATGTGCATACAGAAGTAATCTATTCTTGGGAGGAGACTCGGCAGGGGTTAGAAAAAAAAAAGTTGACAAAATCAAAAATACTAAAATGATTAAAAAGTGTAAATGTTAGTTTTCCACTTCTAGTGATGTGTTCCAATGTGTTATGCATTGTTATCTAATCCGAGAGTAATGTTTACAAGAGAACTGTTCTGGCCAAAAAGGGAACTCAGAGTTCACTGTGAACTACTTATTGTTAGCTCGTGTTTATCGACCATTCCTTGGTAGATAAAGTGTTAAAAGATTTTCTACAGAAATATATTTACAGCTTAAGTGTAGAGAATCTTTTCGATATTACTTCAGTTGAGAGATGACGGGACATTCCGAACGAGAAATCTTATTCCCTAGTTTCTATGATAACTAAATAATCTGCTGCTTCTCCGGTTCTGGAACTTACAGTGAACTAGAAATGATCGAAAACTTTCTTTCCACACATTAAACAGTAAGACACGTTCTGCTCCTGATTTGAAAAATTTTACCATTCAAACTCCCGCACAGTTTAGCTGATAACTTAATCATCTAGCGATCTGAGACAGCCTCTCCGGCAATGCGCCTGTTTAACCATCCACCCATCTGTTACTGTATAACACACATTCATTTTCGTGAGAAGCAGCAACTTGATGTGTAATTTTCCTTTAAGTTTTTTTGCAAACTTGCCACCTCTTATGATGCAACGAATGAAGGGCATGGTAATAAGTGATGATTATCGGCGTGGCAGAAATCGTGCACAGTAATGCATACTGTGGGGCAAGATGTTTATTTAGAGGGAAGACTTTTTATAAAGGTTTGCTTTCTTGTGAAGATGATTAGATAATGTTCATGGCCAGTTCATATACAAACAACACAGCAAGCAAATTGCCCGTGTAGACCAGGCCATTACCAGTGACTGTTCACAGGACAAACATTTCCTGGCGCACTTAACGGAGAACTAACATGGGGGAAGCAGCAGGAGGTCGGCCCGGCAGTCTTATGCACTCCACCTTGTTTGTCCCGTTGTTTGTCTCTCAAACAAGAGCTGGTGACCTGGTTAGCCTGAACCCTCTGGGCCATTCCGCTTCTCCAGGCTATAATACTTTAACGTATTATAACATAGAAACGGAGACGTCAATCTTGTTTTTTTCGCTTGAGTTAGTTGACCTATCTCGATAGGACCGTCAACAGTGTAACTACTGAATGTAAGAACATGTACACACACACACAAACACACACAGACACACACACACACACACACACTATATATATATATATATATATATATATATATATATATATATATATATATATATATATATATATGGATGGAGATGAAAAATGCAGTGCAAAAGATTTTGAGTGATCGAGGCCTGAACATGCAGGAGGGTGGAAGGCGTACAAGGAATAGAGTGAATTGGAACGATGTGGTATACCGGGGTCGACGTGCTTTCAGTGGGTTGAACCAGGGTATGTGAAGCGTTAGGGTTAAACCATTTGGTATATATATATATATATATATATATATATATATATATATATATATATATATATATATATATATATATATAAGAAAGAGGCAGGAGGTCAAGAGAAAGGTGCAAGAGGTGAAAAAGAGGGCAAATGAGACTTGGGGCGAGAGAGTATCATTAAATTTTAGGGAGAATAAAAAGATGTTTTGCAAGGAGGTAAATAAAGTAAGACAAGGGAGCAAATGGGAACTTCAGTTAAGGGGGCTAATGGGGAGGTGATAACAAGTAGTGGTGATGTCAGAAGAAGATGGAGTGAGCATTTTGAAGGTTTGTTGAATGCGTCTGATGATAGAGTGGCAGATATAGGGTGTTTTCGTCGAGGTGGTGTGCAGAGTGAGAGGGTTAGGAAAATGATTTGGTAAACAGGTAAGAGGTAGTAAAAGTTTTGCGGAAGATGAAAACCGGCAAGGCAGCGGGTTTGGATGCTATTGCAGTGGAATTTATTGAAAAAGGGGGTGACTGTATTGTTGACTGGTTGGTAAGGTTATTTAATGTATGTGTGGTTCATGGTGAGGTGCCTGAGGATTGGCGGAATGCTTGCATAGTGCCATTGTACAAAGGCAAAGGGGATAAGAGTGAGTGCTCAAATTACAGAGGTATAAGTTTGTTGAGTATCCCTGGTAAATTATATGGGAGGGTATTGACTGAGAGGGTGAAGGCATGTACAGAGCATCAGACTGGGGAACAGCAGTGTGGTTTCAGAAGTGGTAGAGGATGTGTGGATCAGGTGTTTGCTTTGAAGAATGTCTGTGAGAAATACTTAGAAAAGCAAATGGATTTGTATGTAGCATTTATGGATCTGGAGAAGGCATATGATAGAGTTGATAGAGATGCTCTGTGGAAGGTATTAAGAATATATATTGTGGGAGGCAAGTTGTTAGAAGAAGTGAAAAGTTTTTACCGAGGATGTAAGGCATGTGTACGTGTAGGAAGAGAGGAAAGTGATTGGTTCTCAGTGAATGTAGGTTTGCGGCAGGGGTGTGTTATGTCTCCATGGTTGTTTAATTTGTTTATGGATGGGGTTGTTAGGGAGGTGAATGCAAGAGTTTTGGAAAGAGGGGCAAGTATGAAGTCTGTTGGGGATGAGAGAGCTTGGGAAGTGAGTCAGTTGTTGTTCGCTGATGATACAGCGCTGGTGGCTGATTCATGTGAGAAACTGCAGAAGCTGGTGACTGAGTTTGGTAAAGTGTGTGAAAGTAGAAAGTTAAGAGTAAATGTGAATAAGAGCAAGGTTATTAGGTACAGTAGGGTTGAGGGTCAAGTCAATTGGGAGGTGAGTATGAATGGAGAAAAACTGGAGGAAGTAAAGTGTTTTAGATATCTGGGAGTGGATCTGGCAGCGGATGGAACCATGGAAACGGAAGTGGATCATAGGATGGGGGAGGGGGCGAAAATTCTGGGAGCCTTGAAGAATGTGTGGAAGTCGAGAACATTATCTCGGAAAGCAAAAATGGGTATGTTTGAAGGAATAGTGGTTCCAACAATGTTGTATGGTTGCGAGGCGTGGGCTATGGATAGAGTGGTGCGCAGGAGGGCGGATGTGCTGGAAATGAGATGTTTGAGGACAATGTGTGGTGTGAGGTGGTTTGATCGAGTAAGTAACGTAAGGGTAAGAGAGATGTGTGGAAATAAAAAGAGCGTGGTTGAAAGAGCAGAAGAGGGTGTTTTGAAATGGTTTGGGCACATGGAGAGAATGAGTGAGGAAAGATTGACCAAGAGGATATATGTGTCGGAGGTGGAGGGAACGAGGAGAAGAGGGAGACCAAATTGGAGGTGGAAAGATGGAGTGAAAAAGATTTTGTGTGATCGGGGCCTGAACATGCAGGAGGGTGAAAGGAAGGCAAGGAATAGAGTGAATTGGAGCGATGTGGTATACCGGGGTTGACGTGCTGTCAGTGGATTGAATCAGGGCATGTGAAGCGTCTGGGGTAAACCATGGAAAGCTGTGTAGGTATGTATATTTGCGTGTGTGGACGTATGTATTTACATGTGTATGGGGGTGGGTTGGGCCATTTCTTTCGTCTGTTTCCTTGCGCTACCTCGCAAACGCGGGAGACAGCGACAAAGCAAAAAAAAAAAAAAGAAATATATATATATATATATGTATAAGTCGAGAACATTATCTCGGAAAGCAAAAATGAGTATGTTTGAAGGAATAGTGGTTCCAACAATGTTTTATGGTTGCGAGGCGTGGGCTATGGATAGAGTTGTGCGCAGGAGGATGGATGTGCTGGAAATGAGATGTTTGAGGACAATGTGTGGTGTGAGGTGGTTTGATCGAGTAAGTAACGTAAGGGTAAGAGAGATGTGTGGAAATAAAAAGAGCGTGGTTGAGAGAGCAGAAGAGGGTGTTTTGAAATGGTTTGGGCACATGGAGAGAATGAATGAGGAAAGATTGACCAAGAGGATATATGTGTCGGAGGTGAAGGGAACGAGAAGTGGGAGACCAAATTGGAGGTGGAAAGATGGAGTGAAAAAGATTTTGTGTGATCGGGGCCTGAACATGCAGGAGGGTGAAAGGAGGGCAAGGAATAGAGTGAATTGGATCGATGTGGTATATCGGGGTTGACGTGCTGTCAGTGGATTGAATCAGGGCATGTGAAGCATCTGGGGTAAACCATGGAAAGCTGTGTAGGTATGTATATTTGCGTGTGTGGACGTATGTATATACATGTGTATGGGGGTGGGTTGGGCCATTTCTTTCGTCTGTTTCCTTGCGCTACCTCGCAAACGCGGGAGACAGCGACAAAGCAAAAAAAAAAAAAGAAAAAAGAAAAATATATATATATATATATATATATATATATATATATATATATATGTATATATTTATTTATATTTATATATATATATATATATATATATATATATATATATATATATATATATATATATATATATATATATATATATATATATATATATATATATATATATATGTATATATATATATATATACATATATATATATATATATATATATATATATATATATATATATATATATATATATATATATATATATATATATATATATATATATATATATATCTGTTTCCCCTTTAAGAAAGTTAAAATACAAGGAGGGGAGGGTTTCTAGCCCCCGCTCCCGTCCCCTTTAGTCGCCTTCTACGACACGTGAGGAATGCGTGGAAAGTATTCTTTCTCCCCTATCCCCAGGGATAGGGGAGTGTGGTTGAGGGAGCAGAAGAGGGTGTTTTTAAATGGTTTGGTCACACGGAGAGAATGAGTGAGGTAGCGCAAGGAAACAGACGAAAGAAATGGCCCAACCCACCCCCATACACATGTATATACATACGTCCACACACGCAAATATACATACCTACACAGCTTTCCATGGTTTACCCCAGATGCTTCACATGCCCTGATTCAATCCACTGACAGCACGTCAACCCCGGTATACCACATCACCAGGGCATGTGAAGCGTCTGGAGTAAACCATGGAAAGTTGTGTGGGGCCTGGATGTGGAAAAGGAGCTGTGGTTTCGGGCATTATTGCACGACAGATAGAGACTGAGTGTGAACGAATGGGGCCTTTGTTGTCTTTTCGTAGCGCTACCTCGCACACATGAGGGGGGAGGGGGATGTTATTCCATGTGTGGTGAGGTGGCGATGGGAATGAATAAAGGCAGACAGTGTGAATTTTGTGCATGTGTATATATGTATGTCTGTGTGTGTATATATATGTGTACATTGTGATGTATGGGTATGTATATTTGCGTGTGTGGACGTGTATATATATACATGTGTATGTGGGTGGGTTGGGCCATTTCTTTTTTTTTTTCCAAAAGAAGGAACAGAGAAGGGGGCCAGGTGAGGATATTCCCTCAAAGGCCCAGTCCTCTGTTCTTAACGCTACCTCGCTATCGCGGGAAATGGCGAATAGTGTGAAAGAAAGAAAGATATACATATATATATATATATATATATATATATATATATATATATATATATATATATACATATATATATATATATATATATATATATATATATATATATGTATATATATATATGTATTGATTTATTTATTCATTTAGAGACTGACATCTATCAAAAGAGAATTATTTTATACGAACAAGAAGGAAATAACACCATCATGATCAACCAGCACAAGCTGAATGGAATTGTGTGTCACTGCCTCTCAGTGTGAGCCATCATCACTGCCTCAGTGTGAGCCATCATCACTGCCTTTAAGTGTGAACCATCATCACTGCCTCTCAATGTAAGCCATCACTACTGCCTCTCAGTGTGAGCCATCATCACTGCCTCAGTGTGAGCCATCATCACTGCCTCTCAGTGTGAGCCATCATCAATGCCTCTCAGTGTGAGCCATCATCACTGCCTCTCAGTGTGAGCCATCACTACTGTCTGGTCTTGATTATTTCTCTCGTGTGGTGACGCAAGTGTACACGCTCTTGGACCCACTGTCTCGAGCTCTACTGGAACCAGATCTCTTACCGTACACTGTACATCACAAATAAAGTGCACGATGAACGATGGCGGACAATATGCACAGAAAACATTAATTTCTCTATTCGTAGTTAGACTGACTCAGTATGAGTTGTTATACACTTGGTGTGCGTTTGTCCCGCTTGCTCCACAGCGACCTTGGTGAACTGCTGAGCTGCGTGAGAGGACCACAGGGAATGAACGCTCACAAAATCAAGTAATAGTCTCATTGACACACTGAAGTTTCTGCCAAGGATTTTAGCGAGTAATCTTTCTGTCCCACTGCTCTGTAACATCTGATTACCGGGTGCCAGTACAAGCTCTGAGACTGTCTTTGTTTGCAGCCTACAAAATGTACTGACAGAGCTACACATACGGACATGTAATGAAGGAACTACACATTCCATCATGTACTGACGGAACTACACATACCAACATACACGAACAGAACTTCAAGAAAAATAGTTTAATGAAAGGTAGTATGTCACTTTAAAGCTTTACATAATATGGTTCAGCTTAGTTTTGTTGAAAAATTTTATACGATATTAGATAAGTCCTTCGTACAAGTAAAACAACTGTACAGTATTTCTCCGAAATAAAGTTTAATGTTGTTATGTTATTGTTATCATTAACAGGTAAGATGATGCTTTCATTCAAGTAAAATCATATCTGACAGCCAAGATTCTAAACGGCGTATCTCAAACCTCCTATCATATATCACTACTTCATGACTATGATATATAATGTGGATTAAACAGAATCAAGAGTAAAAAGAAGCAAGATACATCAAAACTGGTGTCATCTACGTAAACTGGTGTCATCTACGTAAACTGATTTTTTTAAGGACTCCCAAAATCAGAGAGTCATCACTGGTGAGGTGTAGGCCGGCTGGCCGGTGTCGGGTAACAAGTCCAATATCGGGGGCCTGGTCACAGTTTGGTCCAGCTTAGGTCTATTTACCAGGTAATTATTTACTCTGCCGTCACTAGTTTGACCCCGGTGGCATGTCTCCCGAGGCACAAGTCGAGTGGAGAGCTCCTACAGGCTTTGGTAATCTCGGGACATTAAAGAATCTCCCAGAGATGAGAGTCTGTGGGAGATAATAGAATCTCCAGTACTGATGGTTCAATTATTGGCTACTGGAGAGTTCTAGCGGCTTTCTGAAAAGGATTCCAAGGAATATATATACTTTCATAATATCATCACGGACTAGTGTGATCATCATATCTATCTATCTATCTGTCTAACTATCTATCTATCTATCTATCAATCTATCAATCTCTATCTATCTATAGATAGATAGATATGATGATCATACCAGTCCGTGATGATAGCTATTAAGGTGAAATCACACTTCAGTAGGAATACTCACAGTTTTCTTCAACATGTAATATTTCTATACATGTGGCACGACACATATCGTGGAGACAATCCACCTCATCAGGTGCCAGTACCTAACAAAGTTATTCTTATCTTGGACAATCGCATGTTTACCAGATCACGTCCCAGCTTCGTCTCTTCGTTGTATATCAACTGACTGTTGTATTTCTCTCTTGTGTCTCCCGTGATGATGTGATTATAATACGAAAGTGCACTTGGGAACTTGTGTTTCATTTTCCCCGTGGACTCATATATATATATATATATATATATATATATATATATATTTTTTTTTTTTTTTTTTTTTTTTTTTTATACTTTGTCGCTGTCTCCCGCGTCTGCGAGGTAGCGCAAAGGAAACAGACGAAAGAAATGGCCCAACCCCCCCCCCCCCATACACATGTACATACACACGTCTACACACGCAAATATACATACCTACACAGCTTTCCATGGTTTACCCCAGACGCTTCACATGCCTTGCTTCAATCCACTGACAGCACGTCAACCCCTGTATACCACATGACTCCAATTCACTCTATTTCTTGCCCTCCTTTCACCCTCCTGCATGTTCAGGCCCCGATCACACAAAATCTTTTTCACTCCATCTTTCCACCTCCAATTTGGTCTCCCTCTTCTCCTCGTTCCCTCCACCTCCGACACATATATCCTCTTGGTCAATCTCTCCTCACTCATTCTCTCCATGTGCCCAAACCATTTCAAAACACCCTCTTCTGCTCTCTCAACAACGCTCTTTTTATTTCCACACATCTCTCTTACCCTTACGTTACTTACTCGATCAAACCACCTCACACCACACATTGTCCTCAAACATCTCATTTCCAGCACATCCATCCTCCTGCGCACATCTCTATCCATAGCCCACGCCTCGCAACCATACAACATTGTTGGAACCACTATTCCCTCAAACATACCCATTTTTGCTTTCCGAGATAATGTTCTCGACTTCCACACATTTTTCAAGGCTCCCAAAATTTTCGCCCCCTCCCCCACCCTATGATCCACTTCCGCTTCCATGGTTCCATCCGCTGACAGATCCACTCCCAGATATCTAAAACACTTCACTTCCTCCAGTTTTTCTCCATTCAAATTCACCTCCCAATTGACTTGACCCTCACCCCTACTGTACCTAATAACCTTGCTCTTATTCACATTTACTCTCAACTTTCTATATATATATATATATATATATATATATATATATATATATATATATATATATATATATATATATATATATATATATATATATATATATATTTTTTTTTTTTTTGTCGCTGTCTCCCGCGTTTGCGAGGTAGCGCAAGGAAACAGACGAAAGAAATGGCCCAACCCACCCCCATACACATGCATATACATACGTCCACACACGCAAATATACATACTTACACAGCTTTCCATGGTTTACCCCAGACGCTTCACATGCCTTGATTCAATCCACTGACAGCACGTCAACCGCGGTATACCACATCGCTCCAATTCACTCTATACCTTGCCCTCCTTTCACCCTCCTGCATGTTCAGGCCCCGATCACTCAAAATCTTTTTCACTCCATCTTTCCACCTCCAATTTGGTCTCCCTCTTCTCCTCGTTCCCTCCACCTCCGACACGTATATCCTCTTGGTCAATCTTTCAACCATGCTCTTTTTATTTCCACACATCTCTCTTACCCTTACGTTACTTACTCGATCAAACCACCTCACACCACATATTGTCCTCAAACATCTCATTTCCAGCACATCCATCCTCCTGCGCACAACTCTATCCACAGTCCACGCCTCGCAACCATACAACATTGTTGGAACCACTATTCCTTCAAACATGCCCATTTTTGCTTTCCGAGATAATGTTCTCGACTTCCACACATTCTTCAAGGCTCCCAGAATTTTCGCCCCCTCCCCCACCCTATGATCCACTTCCGCTTCCATGGTTCCATCCGCTGCCAGATCCACTCCCAGACATCTAAAACACTTCACTTCCTCCAGTTTTTCTCCATTCAAACTCACCTCCCAATTGACTTGACCCTCAACCCTACTGTACCTAATAACCTTGCTCTTATTCACATTTACTCTTAACTTTCTTCTTTCACACACTTTACCAAACTCAGTCACCAGCTTCTGCAGTTTCTCACATAAATCAGCCACCAGCGCTGTATCATCAGCGAACAACAACTGACTCACTTCCCAAGCTCTCTCATCCACAACAGACTTCATTCTTGCCCTCTTTCCAAAACTCTTGCATTCACCTCCCTAACAACCCCATCCATAAACAAATTAAACAACCATGGAGACATAACACACCCCTGCCGCAAACCTACATTCACTGAGAACCAATCACTTTCCTCTCTTCCTACACGTACACATGCCTTACGTCCTCGGTAAAAACTTTTCACTGCTTCTAACAACTTGCCTCCCACACCATATATTCTTAATACCTTCCACAGAGCATCTCTATCAACTCTATCATATGCCTTCTCCAGATCCATAAATGCTACATACAAATCCATTTCCTTTTCTAAGTATTTCTCGCATACATTCTTCAAAGCAAACACCTGATCCACACATCCTCTACCACTTCTGAAACCACACTGCTCTTCCCCAATCTGATGCTCTGTACATGCCTTCACCCTCTCAGTCAATACCCTCCCATATAATTTACCAGGAATACTCAACAAACTTATACCTCTGTAATTTGAGCACTCACTCTTATCCCCTTTGCCTTTGTACAATGGCACTATGCAAGCATTCCGCCAATCCTCAGGCACCTCACCATGAATCATTTTTTTTTTTTTTTTTTGCTTTGTCGCTGTCTCCCGCGTTTGCGAGGTAGCGCAAGGAAACAGACTAAAGAAAATGGCCCAACCCACCCCCATACACATGTATATACACACGTCCACACACGCAAATATACATACCTACACAGCTTTCCATGGTTTACCCCAGACGCTTCACATGCCCTGATTCAATCCACTGACAGCACGTCAACCCCAGTATACCACATCGATCCAATTCACTCTATTCCTTGCCCTCCTTTCACCCTCCTGCATGTTCAGGCCCGATCACACAAAATCTTTTTCACTCCATCTTTCCACTTCCAATTTGGTCTTCCACTTCTCCTCGTTCCCTCCACCTCCGACACATATATCCTCTTGGTCAATCTTTCCTCACTCATTCTCTCCATGCGCCCAAACCATTTCAAAACACCCTCTTCTGCTCTCTCAACCACGCTCTTTTTATTTCCACACATCTCTCTTACCCTTACGTTACTTACTCGATCAAACCACCTCACACCACACATTGTCCTCAAACATCTCATTTCCAGCACATCCATCCTCCTGCGCACAACTCTATCCATAGCCCACGCCTCGCAACCATACAACATTGTTGGAACCACTATTCCTTCAAACATACCCATTTCTGCTTTCCGAGATAATGTTCTCGACTTCCACACATTCTTCAAGGCTCCCAGGATTTTCGCCCCCTCCCCCACCCTATGATCCACTTCCGCTTCCATGGTTCCTTCCGCTGCCAGATCCACTCCCAGATATCTAAAATACTTTACTTCATCCAGTTTTTCTCCATTCAAACTTACCTCCCAATTGACTTGACCCTCAACCCTACTGTACCTAATAACCTTGCTCTTATTCACATTTACTCTTAACTTTCTTCTTCCACACACTTTACCAAACTCAGTCACCAGCTTCTGCAGTTTCTCACATGAATCAGCCACAGCGAGACAGCGAGAAAGCAAAAAAAAAAAAAAAAAAAAAATGTATATATATATATATATATATATATATATATATATATATATATATATATATATATATATATATATATGTATATATATATATATATATATATATATATATATATATATATATATATATATACGTATGTATATTAGATTCTTAGCTTCAAGTAGCTTTTAATTTTTATATTCATGCAGCTTCTTATTACCATCCACGCTTCCTTTTGTGAAAACATTCATACTGATATATCAATATATAGCACTTTGTTAAGGGGTTAAATCATCTTCGGCTACCATCTCTCTGCGTATACATTACGGGAATCATCCCTTACACGTGTTCCAATTATATCTAGGCCGACCCAACATGGAATTTACCGGCAAGACAGTGGCACAAACAGTGGTGTGTGTTTTTCTTAAGGCAATGGGTTAAATCATGTTGGGGCACCCATTTGTCACCATCGTGCAGGTGGTATTGTAACTAATCAGGTGCAGCTGTAGATCGTGCAGGAGATATTGCAACTGATCCAGTACAACTGTCGATGGTGCAGGACGTATTGCAACTGAGTCACTGCAGCTGTAGATATCTCAAACACTGTAGCAATTGAACTAGTGAAGCTGTACATAATGCATGAAGAGTTGCAGTTGAATTAGTGCTGCTGTGGATGGTGCAGTGCGGTCAATCTGGTAAGACAGCTCTTCATGACAGCTTAGATCATTCAATGGTCTCTCTTTCTCTAGCATTCTTTTCACTTCCACTTCCCCGGTTTTGGCCAAATGTAAATGAAGTCGAAATGTATTTCTTTCATAAGTAGAAATAGATTTATCACAAAGTGTTCTTAGCAAAGATTCAAATCCAATCACATCGTAGGTGGATGAGAGCTACCGTATGCTTATTTGAGTGTCTGTAGCTTGGTTGGTCAGGAAACAACATATGAAGGACTATAGTGATATGCAAACATTCTACAAAAGATCTTGAAATTCCCCAAATATGATATGGTTAATCTAGTGACTATGAAGAGAGTATGCACATGTCTGACACACACGGGTTATGGTTGACAAGATGTCTATGTTCCTTTCAGTTAAAGATAATGATAATAAACTCTAATTTTTGGGACCAATAAGGTCAAGTTATAGTCTCGACTTGTGATAGTTGTGACAGCACTAGTCTTAGTGATAGAACTGACAACAATACTAGAGAAGGTGTCAGTACTGCAGGAGTGAACAGATCAGGGAGGTGGTTCATGCCTTCGAAGCCTATCCCTATACATAACAGTCATTAACAACGAACACACTAAAACAAAATGTAGAGCAAATCATCAGGTACAATATGGATGATGTGCTAGAAGAGGATCAACACCTTTCGTTTTCTCAGAAAGCCTTGCAGAAAAGATAGAAAACAGCTTATTACTAGAACCTATGCCATCATTGTCGTCTGCTAATTATTGTCTTAGTCGCTGACAATAATCATTGAAACACCAAACATGTGCTCACAACAATATTCCATAAGGTTATGTCACTCCTCATACCATTCACAGCCTGGCCAGCTTATTGTAAGACATCTCATGGCCAAGTCTTTCTTCGAAATGCCAATGACACACTTGTTTTCCGTGCAGAACTATGACTGACAGAAAACGTCAATTAAGGGACGTAACGTGCATAACAAATGTTCTGGCAAGCAGGGCCGTCCACTCCAGACACTACAAACGTTGTCATTTATTACACTCGTAATCTTTTTTTTCCCTCTGATTTTATCCCATGTTATATGTATCATTATGTTCGTTATCATTAACTTTTAGACTTCTCGTACAGTTATCTTTTATCATACTTACTATGGTAGATGTTGACACAGGAAGATTGCCACTGTCTCATCTGAACATGAAAACTCTTCGGCCTTGGGTTATTATTTGCTTCTTAATTCATATCATATTCATATATCATTATCCATTATTTGCTTTGTTCTCATTATTACCTGTTATTTCATATTTTTAGTTTATCATTCTTACATCAAGACAGAATTTTTTTCTCTGCTGACCTTGTGGGTACGTCTGTGTACTGCTCTCTGAATGAATCTCCGCTGAGAATTAGTTTTTGCATTTGAAATACTTTCAGTTTTGTTAGTTACAACCTCGACTGATTTATATATATATATATATATATATATATATATATATATATATATATATATATATATATATATATATATATATATATATATATTTTCGGCTTTGTCGCTGTCTCCCGCGTTTGCGAGGTAGCGCAAGGAAACAGACGAAAGAAATGGTCCAACCCACCCCCATACACATGTATATACATACGTCCACACACGCAAATATACATACCTACACAGCTTTCCATGGTTTACCCCAGACGCTTCACATGCCCTGATTCAATCCACTGACAGCACGTCAACCCCGGTATACCACATCGATCCAATTCACTCTATTCCTTGCCCTCCTTTCACCCTCCTGCATGTTCAGGCCTCGATCACACAAAATCTTTTTCACTCCATCTTTCCACCTCCAATTTGGTCTCCCGCTTCTCCTCGTTCCCTCCACCTCCGACACATATATCCTCTTGATCAATCTTTCCTCACTCATTCTCTCCATGTGCCCAAACCATTTCAAAACACCCTCTTCTGCTCTCTCAACCACGCTCTTTTTATTTCCACACATCTCTCTTAACCCTTACGTTACTTACTCGATCAAACCACCTCACACCACACATTGTCCTCAAACATCTCATTTCCAGCACATCCATCCTCCTGCGCACAACTCTATCCATAGCCCACGCCTCGCAACCATACAACATTGTTGGAACCACTATTCCTTCAAACATACCCATTTTTGCTTTCCGAGGTAATGTTCTCGACTTCCACACATTCTTCAAGGCTCCCAGGATTTTCGCCCCCTCCCCCACCTTATGATCCACTTCCGCTTCCATGGTTCCATCCGCTGCCAGATCCACTCCCAGATATCTAAAACACTTTACTTCCTCCAGTTTTTCTCCATTTAAACTTACCTCCCAACTGACTTGACCCTCAACCCTACTGTACTAATTACCTTGCTCTTATTCACATTTGCTCTTAACTTTCTTCTTTCACACACTTTACCAAACTGAGTCACCAGCTTCTGCAGTTTCTCACATGAATCAGCCACCAGCGCTGTATCATCAGCGAACAACAACTGACTCACTTCCCAAGCTCTCTCATCCACAACAGACTTCATACTTGCCCCTCTTTCCAAAACTCTTGCATTCACCTCCCTAACAACCCCATCCATAAACAAATTAAACAACCATGGAGACATCACACACCTCTGCCGCAAACCTACATTCACTGAGAACCAATCACTTTCCTCTCTTCCTACACGTACACATGCCTTACATCCTTGATAAAAACTTTTCACTGCTTCTAACAACTTGCCTCCCACACCATATATTCTTAATACCTTCCACAGAGCATCTGTATCAACTCTATCATATGCCTTCTCCAGATCCATAAATGCTACATACAAATCCATTTGCTTTTCTAAGTATTTCTCACATACATTCTTCAAAGCAAACACCTGATCCACACATCCTCTACCACTTCTGAAACCACACTGCTCTTCCCCAATCTGATGCTCTGTACATGCCTTCACCCTCTCAATGAATACCCTCCCATATAATTTACCAGGAATACTCAACAAACTTATACCTCTGTAATTTGAGCACTCACTCTTATCCCCTTTGCCTTTGTACAATGGCACTATGCACGCATTCCGCCAATCCTCAGGCACCACACTATGAGTCATACATACATTAAATAACCTCACCAACCAGTCAATAATACAGTCACCCCCTTTTTAAATAAATTCCACTGCAATACCATCCAAACCTGCTGCCTTGCCGGCTTTCATCTTCCGCAAAGCTTTTACTACCTCTTCTCTGTTTACCAAATCATATATATATATATATATATATATATATATATATATATATATATATATATATATATATATATATATATATATATATATATATATATATATATATATATATATATATATATATATATATATATATATATATATATATATATATATATATATATATATATATATATAAACATATATATATATATATATATATATATATATATATATATATATATATATATATATATATATATATATATATATATATATATATGACGATTTATGGTCAATATCACTAACCAATACACCACAGAGGTCTGTATGTGAGTTTGTGAGACCTGTCCTTCTCCTATGAGAACAGTACCTTCCTCTCATGCATGCTGCTACAAATCATATCGTAAGCAACCAAATAACTCACGAAGAAGAATAACTTAGATGTAATGAATATTTTTTTTGCCAAAACTCCTCTCCCTTGTATGAACGAAAACTTGATATTTACTTTTATTTTTCTTTATTTGTCTCATCTGTGATCTTTCTTTACGGAAGGTTCGACAGCAAGACCCACTGTTCTATTTCACTGATGATCGCCCTGAAACTGAGAAAGTGTCTCCTCGTCCACTACCGAAAAACAATGTTGAATCGTATGCACCAAGTCTTTCCTTTTACAGTATGAAGGGAAAGGTATCACAGATTTCAATTTCTGTCATAGACTCTGCGGAACTTGTGATGTTAACTTCAGTGCCAGAAGCACACGGGAAACATTATCTATATTACATAGCTTCGAGGGTTGGCAGGTGCAGGTCTCAGGGCCGTGATACTGGAACTATTGTTGACTCTGTCCAGAGCTTTATGAACAACGTTTGCTTTGCTGATAGCTTTGCGTTCTTTGCATGAGGAAGGAGGAAATGACTAGGAAATACTGATGATTTTTTTCAGCCTTTGTTCCTGTCTTCCTGCTCTCTGCTTCACTCCAGTGGCCATACCTTACTCCTTTCTTACCCCGTAGTTTTCTTTTTCTACCCCTTCAACATATCACTTCTCCCACTCACCCCCTTATCATCCACCCCTCTCCCTATTTCAAACATCATACGCCTCTTCATCTCTTCCTTCTTTGCTGCAGTGGCATTGATCTCGGTGGTGGGAGAGGAGAGTTTCAGGATAGAGATGAGTTTCTACTTCAACACCTAAGTCGATGAACATACGTGCACCCTCAGGTAGAACAAGTGAGGCATTTCTCTCATACATCTGTAAACATGCTGGAGTGATTCATAGAAGCCCTTCGGGTGCGTGTTTAGGAAAAGCAAGCCCGTAGAGCTGACCTTCTCCCTGGACAAGGTGAAGTAGCCATGAGAAAAGCCCCTCTGGTTAGTTAAGGCGAAGTGTGAAGTCAAGGTGCCCGAGCATCTGGAATCCGTCACCAACTCTGGGTATATCCGAGTCAGAGGCTCCAGAGACGCTGTCGCACGGATCTCTTTTGGAGGCTGAAGACTAGATCCCGAGGGCAAAAGTGATGTATGGATCTGAATAGGTCTTCGTGACTAGAGAACAACCTGTGACGTAGTCCTTCTTCAAGAGGAAGTACTTGAAAGTGAGAGAGAGAGAGAGAGAGAGAGAGAGAGAGAGAGAGAGAGAGAGAGAGAGAGAGAGAGAGAGAGAGAGAGAGAGAGAGAGAGAGAGAGAGAGAGAGAGAGAGAGAGAGAGAGAGAGAGAGAGAGAGAGAGAGAGAGACCGGGTAGATGGAAACTCCTAAAGTCTAAGAAGTGATTTTACCAATTCATGAAGATGTGACCCACATCGACTACCAGAAAGGAGACCTCTGGATGATGCCAGGGAGGCATCTCCCAACGTTGGTGATGCCAGGCATCAACGTCAGGATGAGATCCGACGCCGGTCAGTTTAAGTGGGAAAACATTGGTCTGATACAAAAGACTAGAGACGATCTAGCCGAGTAGCCTCGAGAAGCAGTAGCCCGGGAGTCTACTGAAACTTTAGTCTATAAAAACTAGCGAGGGTCCAGCTCGGGACACTGGCAAGGATCCAGCCCTTGTGACTAGTGAGACTGTATCCCAGGAGGTTCCTGAGGCTCCTGTCTACGAGATTAGTGAGGCTCTAGTCCTTGACGCTAGTAAGAGTTCCTTTTGTATGTCTCCTACAGCTTCGTGGCTGCATTCCAAGCAGGAACAGAGAAAAGATCCTTTGGAGCGAGATCATCAAGGAAGCTGTACTTCTTTCCGTCCATTGATGGTAATACAACCTCGCCTATAAACGCAGCAATAGGATGTACTTTCATTACTGTCAATTTTTTTTTCATTCATGTTGATTTACAAATCGTCGTCGTTAAACCATTGTTTCAGCATGGTACACATATAATTCTCCAAGGATTTCATCTACAGGAAATACTTTTGTACATCATTTTCATGTAAACGCTTTGCACTGTTCGTTTATTTGTATAAACACTCCACTTTGCATACCAAAAAGATGCCATATAATTACATTCATGAGTCTATTAAAATCAAGTATACTGATCTAGGTTTGGAATGTGTACATTAAAAGATAAATGTGAAATCAGGTTTTCTAAATTGAATAAAAATCGAATTGTATTGAAAAATAGAAATTTTGTCTTTGGTACATACGACAAACTTTATCTTGCTTTTCTTATATATAATGTTCATCACTTGAAAATCACGAGTGGCACCTGAGATGTATGGAAAACAATCAAAATCTAGTATTGTGAACTTGCTGCCTACATTCCACACACCAGCAGATGAGGCCGACATTTACCCTTCCATTATCGTCTGTACCAGTTCTGATTTACATCTCAGACATTTGGTTCCTTCATCACTTTTTTACATCAGTGACTCACAAATTGCATCTCATGTATTCATTATGAAACCTGTACGTTATACTAACAAATGGACTCTTGATATCACTATCATTATTACTATTATTATTATTATTATTATTATTATTATTATTATTATTATTATTATTATTATTATTATCCCTGGGGATAGGGGAGAAAGAATACTTCCCACGTATTCCCTGCGTGTCGTAGAAGGCGACTAAAAGGGAAGGGAGTGGGGGGCTGGAAATCCTCCCCTCTCATTTTTCTTTTTTTTTTTTTTCCAAAAGAAGTAACAGAGAAGTGGGTCAGGTGAAAATATTCCCTCAAAGGCCCAGTCCTCTGTTCTTAACGCTACCTCGCTATCGCGGGAAATGGCGAATAGTATGAAAGATTATTATTATCATTATTATTATTATTATTATTATTATTATTATCATCATCATCATCATTATCATCATGTTCTTCTAGGGCCAGATTACGGTTATTTCTCATCTGGCAAACCATGATAACAAAAGAAGAACAAAATTACCAATGTTAAACCTGAGATAGAACGTCCAGCAAAGACGAATCATTTGAAGTGTTTCACTTGAAAGCATAGATATATGCACTATAAGTTATGAACCGTGTGGAGACTATGGTTCCTGCTGGTGATGAATCCTTGCTTGGACTGCAAAGGTAAGCAGTCTTTTTCTTAAGCATATGCGTTATGACACATAAGTATCTTCATAACAGAAATTGCCTTGATCTAATAATGATTATCCCTTGAAGTAACGGAAAATGATGGACGAAAGCCATCATCAGAAGAACAGGAAGAAGATGAATATCTGTCCACGGGTTATGATGAACATGGTAATGGACATATTATGTTCATCAGTGTTTAATACGAAATCCATTAACTTAAAATACAGTTTTCCTTATATGTCGTTCAGTTTTTGATGAAATGCGGTTCATTGAATTGATGAACTTCGGATCTATGATGAATTACAAGATGTGTAAATAATCAAGCAGCATTGTTGGATATATGTAGTTAGATTTATTGACTAGATCAGTTAGGTTAATAAACTAGATTTCGCAAAATTCTGAACTACTCATCATTACCACATATGTACATCCAACGAACATCACAGTATGTCAGTTAGCTGCTGATCTTCTGGTTCATATTCAGGTCAGCGACAACCTTCACAATGTCTTGTTATTTCAGCAGCAGATCGAGATTGGTGTCGATTCGAATGTGACGCTTGTTTAAACGTTGCCGTCTGTTGTTTTGAATGGTGTATCAAACTGCTGTGTCGACTAGTGAATATAGTGTCCAGTATTCTTGTGTATCATTTATACAAGTAATAATCAAGTGATCCCTTTCTTAAATTCTCATGCTTTGTCTGTGACTTTGGTTCCCAATCTTCATATCTTATTTGCATCTAACAACCCGTCGAGTGTTTCTATCAGCCCCGCCAGCACTACCAGTCCCCCACTACTTCTGTCCCCAATTCCATTACCAATCCCGTAACCTCCACCATCGCCAGCAGTAGTGCTATTCCCCCACAGCTTCTACCTTATCCACCTGCAGTGTCAGTCACTTAACCTTTAATTTCCCCTGTAACGGTGCTAGTCCCCAATCTTCTACCGTCCTCATCGGCAGTGTGAAAACCCTCTTAATATTTCTAGTGCCAGTTGCTAACCGGCACAGCCAGTAGATGCTCACTAACCATTAAGTATCAGTTGACTGTAAGGAGGCGGGTGTAGTGATCAGGTGGGGTTGTGGGGAGGTACTGCTGGAGCGAGAGAGGAGGTGTGGGTTGCTAGAGGCGAGGACAAGAGAGAATGGCAGAACTGAAGAGCAGGTAATTACAAGGCCAGACCTGACGCGCCGTAGTAACGGCCGATATTGATTTATGTACGACTCAGATACATCGTGAATCATCCGGGGGCCGCTGGGCTAGCAGACTTGTGGTGAGGATATGACCTTATAATACCTACAATATAAAGGTGAAGACAAATATGAGTTAAGATTATGAGAATAAAACAGTAGGAGCTCCGGGTCAATGTTTTTTTCTTCACGTTAGCTGAGACGGCAATTACAATTGAATGCTGTAATTGAGGACATCTTACTAGCAATATATATGAATATATATATATATATATATATATATATATATATATATATATATATATATATATATATATATATATATATATATCTTTCGTTTCTTTCTTTTGAACTATTCGCCATTTCCAGCGTTAGCGAGGTAGCGTTAAGAACAGAGAACTGGGCCTTTGAGGGAATATCCTCGCCTGGCCCCCTTCTCTGTTCCTTCTTTTGGAAAATCAAAAAAAAATAATGAGAGGGGAGGATTTCCAGCCCCCTACTCCCTCCCCTTTTAGTCGCCTTGTACGACACGCAGGGAATACGTGGGAAGTATTCTTTCTCCCCTATCCCCAGGGATAGCATAAATATATATATATATATATATATATATATATATATATATATATATATATATATATATATATATATATATATATATATATATATATATATATGTATACATATATATATATATATATATATATATATATATATATATATATATATATATATATATATATATATATATATATATATATATATATATATATATATATATATATATATATATATATATATATATATATATATATATATATATATATATATATATATATATATATATATATATATATATATATATATATATATATATATATATATATATATATATATATATATATATATATCTTCTGTTTCCCATTTTAGAAAGTTAATACAAGGAGGGGAGGATTTCTGGCCCCCCGCTCCCGTCCCCTCTAGTCGCTTTCTACGACACGCGAGGAATACGTGGGAAGTATTCTTTCACCCCTATCCCCAGGGATAATATACATATATATATACACATACACATATACACACATACACATACATACGCACATACACACACACACACACACATACATATATATACATATGAAAAAAGTAAGAAACAGTTTAGAAAACAAACTTTTAGCTTGAAATGAATGAACTATATCTATCACATTGTTCAGCAGTCACTATATGTAACACCATATCCACCATATTGTTCAACAGTCACTATCTTTTCCCACTATAATAAATTGTCATACTGTCAGTCGTCGAAATATTTTCACCATATTGTTTAGTACTCACTGTCCACCAATTTTCTTTCTTTTTCTTCACCAAACACCACATTGTATCACATCTATACATCTGTTCGCGTCACTGAACGATATATCAGTTCTACTGTTCTGTGTCGGGTAGCAGCTGTTGACCATGCTGTTGACCATATATACATATATATATATATATATATATATATATATATATATATATATATATATATATATATATATATATATATATGTATATATATATATATATATATATATATATATATATATATATATATATATATATATATATATATATATATATATATACATATATATATATATATATATATATATATATATATATATATATATATATATATATATATATATATATATACATATATATTCGCACAACTGTCCACACATCCATTTGGTCCTTGAAGCATTTCCCATCCACTTTTCAGGGGTGTTGTATATTTCAGATGAATTAACTTGCAGGTGTTTTTTCATCCCCTTATTTTTGTTCTGCATTTCTTTATTAGTTATGTTGTTGGTGACATTTTTTAACTGCCTCTGTTAATGATCCTGGTGTGTCTGTGTTTGTTCCAAGTGGCTCCTTCCATTGCCTTTGTCAATGGGATATCTAGCAGATGTCCTCCTTGATATATGATGGTGTTTGAAGGAATAGTGGTTCCAACAATGTTGTATGGTTGCGAGGCGTGGGCTATGGATAGAGTTGTGCGCAGGAGGATGGATGTGCTGGAAATGAGATGTCTGAGGACAATGTGTGGTGTGAGGTGGTTTGATCGAGTAAGTAACGTAAGGGTGAGAGAGATGTGTGGAAATAAAAAGAGCGTGGTTGAGAGAGCAGAAGAGGGTGTTTTGAAATGGTTTGGGCACATGGAGAGAATGAGTGAGGAAAGGTTGACCAAGAGGATATATGTGTCGGAGGTGGAGGGAACGAGGAGAAGCGGGAGACCAAATTGGAGGTGGAAAGATGGAGTGAAAAAGATTTTGTGTGATCGGGGCCTGAACTTGCAGGAGGGTGAAAGGAGGGCAAGGAATAGAGTGAATTGGAGCAATGTGGTATACCGGGGTTGACGTGCTGTCAGTGGATTGAATCAAGACATGTGAAGCGTCTGGGGTAAACCATGGAAAGCTGTGTAGGTATGTATATTTGCGTGTGTGGACGTATGTATATACATGTGTATGGGGGGGGTTGGGCCATTTCTTTCGTCTGTTTCCTTGCGCTACCTCGCAAACGCGGGAGACAGCGACAAAGTAAAAAAAAAAAAAAAAAAAAAAAAAAAAAAATATATATATATATATATATATATATATATATATATATATATATATATATATATATATATATATATATATATATATTGAGGAAGAGCAGTGTGGTTTCAGAAGTGGTAGAGGATGTGTGGATCAGGTGTTTGCTTTGAAGAATGTTTGTGAGAAATACTTAGAAAAACAAATTGATTTGTATGTAGCATTTATGGATCTGGAGAAGGCATATGATAGAGGTGATAGAGATGCCCTATGGAAGGTTTTAAGAATATATGGTGTGGGAGGCAAGTTGTTAGAAGCAGTGAAAAGTTTTTATCGATGATGTAAGGCATGTGTACGTGTAGGAAGAGAGGAAAGTGATTGGTTCTCAGTGAATGTAGGTTTGCGGCAGGGGTGTGTGATGTCTCCATGGTTGTTTAATTTGTTTATGGATGGGGTTGTTAGGGAGGTGAATGCAAGAGTTTTGGAAAGAGGGGCAAGTATGCAGTCTGTTGTGGATGAGAGAGCTTGGGAAGTGAGTCAGTTGTTGTTCGCTGATGATACAGCGCTGGTGGCTGATTCATGTACGAAACTGCAGAAGCTGGTGACTGAGTTTGGTAAAGTGTGTGAAAGAAGGAAGTTAAGAGTAAATGTGAATAAGAGCAAGGTTAGTAGGTACAGTAGGGTTGAGGGTCAAGTCAATTTGGAGGTAAGTTTGAATGGAGAAAAACTGGAGGAAGTTAAGTGTTTTAGATATCTGGGAGTGGATCTGGCAGCGGATGGAACCATGAAAGCGGAAGTGAATCATAGGGTGGGGGAGGGGGCGAAAATTCTGGGAGCCTTGAAGAGTGTTTGGAAGTCGAGAACATTATCTCGGAAAGCAAAAATGGGTATGTTTGAAGGAATAGTGGTTCCAACAATGTTGTATGGTTGCGAGGCGTGGGCTATGGATAGAGTTGTGCGCAGGAGGATGGATGTGCTGGAAATGAGATGTTTGAGGACAATATGTGGTGTGAGGTGGTTCGATCGAGTAAGTAATGTAAGGGTGAGAGAGATGTGTGGAAATAAAAAGAGTGTGGTTGAGAGAGCAGAGGAGGGTGTTTTGAAATGGTTTGGTCACATGGAGAGAATGAGTGGGGAAAGATTGACCAAGAGGATATATGTGTCAGAGGTGGAGGGAACGAGGAGAAGTGGGAGACCAAATTGGAGGTGGAAAGATGGAGTGAAAAAGATTTTGAATGATCGGGGCATGAACATGCAGGAGGGTGAAAGGCGTGCAAGGAATAGAGTGAATTGGAACGATGTGGTATACCGGGGTCGACGTGCTGTCAATGGATTGAACCAGGGCATGTGAAGCATCTGGGGTAAACCATGGAAAGTTGTGTGGGGCCTGGATGTGGAAAGGGAGCTGTGGTTTCGGTGCATTATTACATGACAGCTAGAGACTGAGTGTGAACGAATGGGGCCTTTGTTGTCTTTCCTAGCGCTACCTCGCACACATGAGGGGAGGGTGTTGTTATTCCATGTGTGGCGAGGTGGCGATGGGAACAATTAAAGGCAGACAGTATGAATTATGTACATGTGTATATATGTATATGTCTGTGTGTGTATATATATGTGTACATTAAGATGTATAGGTATTTATATTTGCGTGTGTGGACGTGTATGTACATACATGTGTATGTGGGCGGGTTGGGCCATTCTTTCGTCTGTCTCCTTGCGCTACCTCGCTAACGCGGGAGACAGCGACAAAGCAAAATAAAATAAATAAATATATATATATATATATATATATATATATATATATATATATATATATATATATATGTATATATATATATATATATATATATATATATATATATATATATATATATATATATATATATATATATATATATATATATATATATATATATATATATACATATATATATATATATATATATATATATATATATATATATATATATATATATATATATATATATATATATATATATATATATATATATATATATATATATATATATATATATATATATATCCCTGAGGATAGGGGATTAAGAATACTTCCCACGTATTCCCTGCGTGTCGTAGAAGGCGACTAAAAGGGGAGGGAGCGGGGGGCTGGAAGTCCTCCCCTCTCGTTCTTTTTATTAATTTTCCAAAAGAAGGAAGAGTGGGGCCAGGTGAGGATGTTCCAAAAAAGGCCTAGTCCTCTTGACGCTACGTCGCTAACTCGGGAAATGGCGAATAGTTTAAAAGAAAAAAAAGATATATATATATATATATATATATATATATATATATATATATATATATATATATATATATACACATATATATGGAAGATAAAACGTGCGGAGTTGTGAGGAGAAAAACCAATCAAATGATAGTGCTATCGAGGCCTCAGGAGACATGGACTGCGCCATTCAGTCTTTATGATATCCTCTACACCCTCCTGTACGTGTGGTTATGGCCAGTTCGCCAAAGACTGTCATTTTCAACCTGTGATTTCTGTCAGTCTGGCCAAGACTATCAACGAGTTAAGAGAGACAAAATCATCATCAAGATTGTGACACTGATATACGTCTTCCAAAGTGGGAGTTAAAGTTCCTTGCTTCTCTTTCAACACGAGTAATTTTGGCTGTTGGGTGTATGTAAGCGAGCGGAAGGTTGGAAACTTGGTATCTAGAATAATTACTGTTATCATGTGTAAAATTATGTTGCAAAAAGGTAGGTGTTGAACTATATGAATCAGTAAGAGAGGAACACGGGTGTTATTCGTAACAAAGAGAACAAATCTTGTAACCTGCCAATTATCAACGTATAAAACAAGCTCGGGAGAATGTGAACCTTTCTTCTGATAAGTTTCACGTCATTATCATTGTTAATATGGAGGGTAGGGATGCCGCCCTGCAGATAGCAATGACAGAGTATGGCGTGGAGTGGCCGTGGATTCCATGATACAGCAAGGCCGTACAGGCAAAAGTAATGATTTTCAAAATTTCATTGACATGAAATCATTAAAGTGTTAAGCCAAAGTAGGGTAATTTATGAGGATTATTAGTTAGCCAGAGAGGCGGGTGAATTTTACAAGATACAGGAACATATGAGAGAACTGTCATATGTTTGACATTAGCTTCTAATTGAGAGGTTAGTAAAAACAAAACTTTTCATAAAACTTACAAAACCAGGGATGGTGGACCCTGGGGAATCTACCTCTGCTGTATCAATACCTGCAAAAGGTGCATTCTTGTATGCATTGGATGAACTCCATGTAGATGAGAACGAGATCGATAGTGATTCATAAAGAGAGAGAGAGAGAGAGAGAGAGAGAGAGAGAGAGAGAGAGAGAGAGAGAGAGAGAGAGAGAGAGAGAGAGAGAGAGAGAGAGAGAGAGAGAGAGAGAGAGTATACATACATACATACATACATACACACATACATACATACACACATACATACATACATACATGCTTAGAGACGCAGACGCGTGAGTTACTGCATGTGGTCCTCCTTCTACAGGATTATGATATTCTCAGTCAAGATGTTATTCCACTGAATCATTGGTCTTCTGTATTTACAGGTAAATTGTAAATATGATAAAGTAGGGATCGTGATGGACATATTTTTACAAGTGATGTCACGGATGAGTCAACAGTGGACAGTAAGGAAACGCCCTAGTACATGTGGTCATCACACACACAACACTCACTCACTTATAGGTATTTAATGCAGTGCTGATCTTAACAGACTCTCCATTCACATAGCACCTTCTCCGGCCGTGGAGTTAATGTGTCAACTGCGCGGGTGGCCACTCATACCTGGCTCTGCCGCTGTGGCTAATATTCATGAAACATTTATGAATATCTTATAATTATTATGATGGGTAAATAAACCTACACCGAGCAGGGTTCCATACCATTATCTCTGGAAGTTATGAGGAGCAATGACCCTTCCTCACCAAGTCTGATGCTGCCGCCATCTGCAGCACTCGTTCACCTGCCACAACCAGAGAGTCTGAGATAACAGTTCTGACTCCAGCTAACACGCTAACCTTAAGTTATGTAGCATAAATATACAGGCACACGTGTACTCATGCACAAACATATGCAGGTACATACATACACATAAGTAACACGTTCACAAATGTCTGAGAAATAAACGTTCTTCCTCTATATTTTCAGTTCTAAATAAACCTGGTAATAACTTATACTGGCAAGATCCCCATAACAGACGGTAGTCCAAACATTGCATTTGAATCCAAACAGTTACTTTCTCCAAACACACCAAATACTAAAATCTTTCATTTTTTCTGTTTGTAGATGAAGAGCTTGTTGATCTATCAATCTATATTGGGTACAACATGAACACGACCTACACAGTCAGAGTATGTGAGAGTTCTCGTGGATCCAGAAGTGCTCAGTGTGAGATGAATATATGACGTACAGCTTTAGTTTGCAAACAGTAGTGCGTATGGTAGGTAGGTACACGTAACTGTAAGGAACAGTTACTATATCAATCATAGACCTTGCAGGGTAGTGACACATGCAAGGTATAACTTTAGAATATCGATTTTCTTTTCGATGACAACGATCGCTTGATGTACACAGTATACCGACGGGAAAACGACCTTAAAGCTGTCTCCAGCTGAGTTTGGTATTGCATTGCTTTAGTACTATCTAACTACAATACTTAGGATGTCAAGCGGTCTCACAGTTGCCAGGTGTTGCTTTTGGTGTTTATGATCGGATTTAAGGCTACGTCAGGCACCAGTGGCAGCCATGGTGGACGTCTTCTAAATAAAGAAGTATTACTGGTAGCTCCAGTGTACTACTTCTTGCTGAAATTTTTAGTTATGTTTCTGTTTGCGTATTGTGTTACCATTTCTTGCAAATATCAACTTTATTTTTCACTCAAAAGTATTTTTTTCCCATTACCTTAAGCTTGCTTAAGATCTTTCTCACCTGTTCACTGCCTCTTTCCTCACCCAACTCTCATCTTTAGCACCTGGTGGCCAAGACGTCGTCCCTACCCTGATCAAACACTTGAGAGGAGAGAGAGAGAGAGAGAGAGAGAGAGAGAGAGAGAGAGAGAGAGAGAGAGAGAGAGAGAGAGAGAGAGAGAGAGAGAGAGAGAGAGAGAGAGAGAGAGAGAGATTAGTGATATGTTATAATGTCCTATGGAATATGCTCATATCATATAGCATGGGTTTACAGTTCACAGGATATGCTGACTCGTCAATAATGGCGTCAGAATATTGCCAGCGCAGTAATAAGTATGGTGGCATGGTAAGGTAAACAGTAATGAAGGTACTGACAGCGTTTCAAATATGCTAAACATGTTATAAGACCGCTGCCACTCAGGACGAGTACCCATAGACACACAATCTCCTACAACAATTGTAGGCTCCTGGAGGACATGGAAGAACCTGAAGTGGAAACTGTAGACGTTGCAGTGAACAGTGTTTGTAAAGACGCTGACCACCCGGAAATGTCGAGTACATGGAGGTGGAGGAGGCGGGAAAGGTCCGATGATGATGGTATAACTAATGAAACATGAAGAGATTTAGATGGTTACAACGCGAGGCTCGGAGAACAAAGAGAAGTATACGAGAACCAACGAATTCATGATGATGAGGATAATGATATCTGAAGATTAAACTGAGTAGAAGAGCACTAAGTCCCTGAGATAATGAGAGACGTGAGGAGTGGTAGATAGTGAGAAGTCACCATAGACCTCAAGATGACTGTGAGGGAGAAGAGAAAGTACCACTGCTCATACCAGAGCCTGGATGAGCCAAAAATGATGTAAGAAATTGATGAGTTTGATGGTGAGCACATCATGAAATATACATCAGATACATTCTGAAGACTCTTGAGAAAGTAAAGATATGATATGCTCAGCTTAGTAAGAAATGATCTGAAACGTCTGGCAATAACAAAAATTACAAAACACTAAATTCATTGAACATAACATCAGTGTGATACATTTAAGGCGCTAACACGCAGACATCGATAAAGCAGCAACTTATGTCCAGTGAAAGTCTGAGGATTGACGCAGTATTGATAAGCAGAGTGTGAAGTCAGAACACCATGCAACACGTAATTAAAACCACGTAAAAGCTTTGTCGGACGCAGCATGCATGTTCAAGACTGTAATATCCTATACGTCTTCATTTTTTTCCAGTATAAACGCTTCCACACTTTTACTGTCTGCAGGAGCGACAACATAATACCAGACCAAGGTTTATAAGGCTCTCCGGGATGAGGAAGCTGGTCAAGCAAGAGAAATTTTATCTCAATGTCAGCTTAAGGCGGGCAGGATCTGGTTCATGGTGAGTTGCCAGCCTGACACACTGTCATCTATCTCCCCGTATTTGAGCGATTGTGTTTCTAGTCTGACTCACCATCAGAGCTCATCACATGTAGTGATGCTGTCTCTAGGCTGACTCACCATCATGGTTGATCAAGTATAGATGGTGAACCTCCACCATTACTCACCATTATTTGTTTCATAATTTTCTAATTTCATATCAGCATAACAATCTTCCCCCTTTTCTATCTTCATTGGCCACAACTGTTTTCTTTCTCAAAGTTTTTCTTTTTATTTCTTTTCCTTTGCTCTCTTCTCTGTAACCATCCTCACCGGCTTATATCCGTTATCACTTTACATTTAACATCTTTATATTCTTTTTATAATAATAGATATATGAAAAAATTCATTATTTCTCTCCAACTTGTGAATCATCATTCCAAAATCGTAAATTTGTTCTGTTTACGTTCTAAAGCCATTGCACCCTCCCCTGTGACGTGTCCCAAAAGTCAGCCTGATAACTTGTTTCATTCATCAGTCACCAAACCATGAACCTCCCATCTTAATGTTGTCCCGCGTGGTAATAGCTTTATTGCGGTGTTTCCTTTACCGTTTTTTATCGTTCGACAGTTCAGGCTCTCTTATCTTCTCTATATATATCTGTCTGTCTGTCTGTCTTTCCTCTCCTCCTCTCCATCTTTACATGAGCGTCCAAGTAACCTTTCTAGCTTCTGCTGTTACATACCGAGTCAATACTTTTCCTGGTCAGCACGACTCCTGCAAAGGTGAGTATCACCCATCTCTAGGAATAGACAAGAGTCACCTGTCCGTGTTTGCGCCCTTATGTCACTGATATGATAAGTCCAAACATACTGAATTATTCTATGATCATATCAAGACACTAATAAGCCGCCATAGCTCAGTTCACTATGATTTTTTTTGAGCATCCCACAACACCTCTCACGCGTCAGCTTCACTCTCCATAACATATTTCCCCACCCGTAGCCATGACTCTCCACATCACACCTACCTACCAGGAACCACACCTCTGCATAACACATCACAACTCCCTATCAGGAGTTACTCTTCTCCACAACACATCATCATAACTCCCCGTCTGGAGCCATAACACTCCACAACATATCACAACTCACAGGCCACATCCATGGTGAGTGTGTGTGGTCTTAGAATTATGTTTAACACCAGAGGAAGGTGTTAAAGATTTTTCGGTTGGCATATGTAACTTGCGTTGACGGGCTTAATGACCCTGGCAGTTGATAGGCCTAAAGCCGAAAAAACAAACCAACCATCACAGCCCCCCACCAGGAGCCACAGCACATCACAACTCCCCATCAGGAGCCAAAGCTCTCTATAACACTATTTGACCGCCACAAGCTCCTGCATATCTGTGGACTCGCCTGCTGACCCGCTTACTTCCATGCGTCCAAGTTTTCTTGACACTGCACACGCTCACCACATACCCGCCTGATACCGGACGTTCATTCAACACACACACAACAGGTGCTCGGCACAGACTGGGTCCATAATAGACGATGATAATGCTTTTCATTGATACATGGAAAGATAATCAAAAGATTGATTCTGTGGCAGAATAGTTGCCTTAAAGTTCCCATTCATCAGTATGCTACCGAGTGGTAGTCAAGGTTGGTGCTTTGATGATTGGGATACTTCTGTAGCACTCCCAAGTCAAGATAGTCTTGGATGGGACACTATTGGGCTTGGATGGTCCTTGGCTGGGACGTTTCTGACACACTTCTAAGCTGGCAGAATAATCTTAGGTGGAAAGTATTTCGCGTAGAATACTCCTTGCTTTAGACGTTTCTGATTTGGGATTTTCCGGTATTGAACATTCTTTGGCAGCTAGACTTTTGAAGAGAAATGTTTCTGGAAAGGGATTTATCAGCACTGGGACGCCCATTTGATGTGATAATTCTTAGATAAGAAATGGATAGCACTCGACGTCCTAAGGTTTAGAGAACCATCGATCGTAGCATGTTGAAGAACTTCTGGGAAGGAACACGCCATCAGTGGGGCATTTGTGATTTTGGACGCTCCAAGGCTCCGACACTCCTCAAATGGAATACTTATAGCTTGGACTAGCAATATGATTTTGGAATGTTTGATGATTGAATATGTGTGTGTGTGTGTGTGTGTGTGTGTGTGTGTGTGTGTGGTGTGTGTGTATGTGTGTGTGTGTGTGTATGTGTGTGTGTGTGTGTGTGATTACCTAACCGTACAGTACGGGGAGAGTTCTACACTCATGGGATCTTCTCTCTTGAATTTTGTTCATTATCAAGTAGCTTTATATCAAACATTTGTATGCTGCCAGAGTTTATAATTTCATTACTTAGTCTGTTCTAACCATCCACCACCCTCACATTAAAACAGTACTTCTTCAACTTCTTTCTAACGAGCTTCATGCCTAGCTTGTTATGCGTGTCTGTGTTTGTAATTGCCTATCTGCGTGGTTGTGTAATCATTAAGCCTCATGTCTAGAATTTCATCTACTGTCATACAACTTTTAAAGTCTTTATGCTGCCCACATGCACAATCTCATCATTGGTATATTCATTTCATTCAATACTCCTATTCTAATGTAAAATTATCTCCCATCTTTTCGAACGAGTTTCTTGCTTAATTTCATATTTTGGTCTACGTTGTTCGATCTTTGTATTTTTCAAAAAACTATTCATTGGTGATATCGTCAAGCTTGTTTGGAAAATCAGAGATTGAGAATAAGTCGTTCATTACTCTTTCCTCTTTCATGTTGGATAATTCATGGCTTCTGAACGCTTATTGTACATCAGCTCTCGTAAATCTGATCTCATCTTTACCGTCTGGTCTTGTTCTTTTCTTTAAGTTCTTTGTGCTTCTTTTAGTGCGATGACTGAACTTAAGATGCATAATCTAATTTCAACCTTTTATAGGAAGCTACCAGTTCACTGAATATTTCCATATCAACATAACTGAATGTAACTCTATTTTTGCCAGTAAGCATTCTCTCCTTTCCATTTCTTTCAAGGTCGGGTTCTGCCGACAAGTTAGATATAGTGTCGACTCCCACGTCCCTCTACAACACAAGATTCCTCGCAGCATATTTTCATTTAGGTAACATTCCTATCGAGCGCACGTTTTCATTGTGTCCCATTCTAATTGTTTTGTTTTTCGTCGGGTTGAATTTCACCATGCAAATATCAAACCAACTTTTGAGTTTGCTTATATCTTTTTGAAAATAGACGCAATCTTCCTCACTGTTTTCTTTCCTCGTGACCTTGATATTATTCGCAAACACTATCTAATGCTGGAGGCTCAAGTCATGGATACAGGTGCACCATAAGGCCGGAAGTTACCTGAAATCTAAATGAGGTTAATGAGAGGGGGGGGGGGGAGAAAAGAGAGAACAAAGGTAACTTCCTATCCTACTCTGCTAATAGCTTCTTTGCTCACTTGACTCTGACTGGAGACTGTGGTTACAATCTCTATACCGGCGAACCGAAAACATTTCAGCATATTTGTTTGCTGAAAACATATCAAGTCGAAGATAGACCCACTAAGAATAAACATGTCTTTTATTTTTTTCGTTAAATCCAGACCCCCACATGAAACTTGTATCTTTGTTTTTATGGAACCCTTGATAATCTGTTCATCTAGTTTTATTTGAAAAAATGTGAATTTCATAAAGACTTTTTACACATAATTTTTGTTTTCCAACTAAACTGGCAACTGTTTGATTGGCAAGAAAGGAACAGGAACTTACAAGGAAGACAAAACCAATGTTGCTATTGTGTGAGGTTGTCAGGTGAAGCAGCATGATGACCAGCTGGGCACCAGGTAAACACAGCCAGGGACCAGCGTCAGGGACAGGGCACTAGTGTCACTTGACGGTTTAGGGATACATGAAGCCGCACGTCTGGAGCTGTCGTCAAGGAAGTGTAGGATGGAGGAGATAAGTGGTTGAGAAGAGAGCGGTGAGAGGAATGATTTGAGAGTATGTTTGTGTGTAGGGAGAGGCAGGATTGAGGTGGGTAAGAGGCTTTTTTAACAGTGAAGCTTTTTAGGAATGAGAATTGTAGTAAAGAAATACTGGAAGAAATTTAAGCAGCGGAGTAAGCGTAGCATTGACGTGGGAGGAATGCATAGAGGACGAAAGGGAAAAAGAGAGAAGTAAAAATTAATGACCAAAGGAGTTAAGACGAAGGCGGGGACATTTTAAAGGGATAAATAAAGTTACGTGTATCAACGTAGAAATATTTCTGTTTCATTATTAACAGAAAACGAAACAGTGTGAAGGGGCCCGCCTCATGAATGGAGTTAGGAAAGACTGGGAGACTGAGCTGGCTGAAAGAGTGAGGCTTTCAGCAAACACTGAGGTAGGTATCGCTGACTGGAGGATGAGAGAGAGAGAGAGAGAGAGAGAGAGAGAGAGAGAGAGAGAGAGAGAGAGAGAGAGAGAGAGAGAGAGAGAGAGAGAGAGAGAGAGAGAGAGAGAGAGAGAGAGAGAGTTTCTAGCGTGTACCATATATGCACGACATCGTCCTAAGGCGAGACAAGTGTTGGCAAACCAAAAGACCAACAGATTTTTTATGCCAATAGTTCACGACTTACTGCATGATACGAAGCGAACAAAGTAATCTCTGATATTCCAGTAGCATCTGATCTCATGCAACAAACTCTTATCAGCTCTCTGTGTACAGTAAAAATTTCGATAAGACTGGATCGAAAGCCAGTAACCTTTATCAGGGTAAGTAACTGCCTGTTGACATATGAATGGAACGAATGTAGGGCCTTCATTGTTGTCTGTCTTTACGAGAACGAGACGGTTGTCTGTTAGCTTCGTGTTGTAGCTGAGTATTGACATGTGCAGGAGTATCTGAGTGGTGCAATCTCCCTCCCCCGGGAGTCCGTTCCACCTTTGATACGGAAGAAAACATGGCTGAGTCATGACTCTCTGTACATCTATCACGTCTTGTTGTAAACATTTTCTAATATGACAAGTTATTTGACTTTTTATAATTTTCTTCACTTTTTCACACACGAGTATTTCCAATTTAGTGGTTTCCATGACAGACAATATTTTCATTGTTGGTTTTCTGTGGAGGTCTGGTTGACTCTCCTCTTGTGTATCTTTGGGTGTTGGCTCGGCAGTCCTCGGGGAGACGACGGCAGGTGTGCACTCACCTGTAAGATAACAGTAAAGGTAAACTGGACTTCATACATACATGACTCTTCTCTCTCGCTCCCGGCTCCTGTTGAAGGGAGCAAATATCCAGGTGTTCTCCCAGGTGAGAAGAAACTGTGTGGCCTAAAAATGATGTATATCAACTGACTTATATTTCTCTCTTGTGTCTTCCTTGATGATTTGATTATTACACGAAAGTGTACTTGGGAACTTATCGTGTTTCATTTTCCCCGTGAACTCATAGGAGTATCTTGATATATTCCTTTCTTTCTTTCAAACTATTCGCCATTTCCCGCGTTAGCAAGGTAGCGTTAAGAACAGAGGATTGGACCTTTGAGGGAATATCCTCACCTGACCCCCTTCTCTGTTCCTCTTTTGGAAAATTAAAAAAAAACGAGAGGGGAGGATTTCCAGCCCCCCGCTCCCTCCCCTTTAAGTCGCCTTCTACGACACGCAGGGAATACGTGGGAAGTATTCTTTCTCCCCTATCCCCAGGGATAATCTTGATATATATATATATATATATATATATATATATATATATATATATATATATATATATATATATATATATATATATATATATATATATTTTTTTTTTTTTTTTTTTTTATACTTTGTCGCTGTCTCCCGCGTTTGCGAGGTAGCGCAAGGAAACAGACGAAAGAAATGGCCCAACCCCCCCCATACACATGTACATACACACGTCCACACACGCAAATATACATACCTACACAGCTTTCCTTGGTTTACCCCGGACGCTTCACATGCCTTGATTCAATCCACTGACAGCACGTCAACCCCTGTATACCACATCGCTCCAATTCACTCTATTCCTTGCCCTCCTTTCACCCTCCTGCATGTTCAGGCCCCGATCACACAAAATCCTTTTCACTCCATCTTTCCACCTCCAATTTGGTCTCCCTCTTCTCCTCGTTCCCTCCACCTCCGACACATATATCCTCTTGGTCAATCTTTCCTCACTCATTCTCTCCATGTGCCCAAACCATTTCAAAACACCCTCTTCTGCTCTCTCAACCACGCTCTTTTTATTTCCACACATCTCTCTTACCCTTACGTTACTTACTCGATCAAACCACCTCACACCACACATTGTCCTCAAACATCTCATTTCCAGCACATCCATCCTCCTGCGCACAACTCTATCCATAGCCCACGCCTCGCAACCATACAACATTGTTGGAACTACTATTCCTTCAAACATACCCATTTTTGCTTTCCGGGATAATGTTCTCGACTTCCACACATTTTTCAAGGCTCCCAAAATTTTCGCCCCCTCCCCCACCCTATGTTTTAGATATCTGGGAGTGGATCTAGCAGCGGATGGAACCATGGAAGCGGAAGTGGATCATAGGGTAGGGGAGGGGGCGAAAATCCTGGGAGCCTTGAAGAATGTGTGGAAGTCGAGAACATTATCTCCGAAAGCAAAAATGGGTATGTTTGAAGGAATAGTGGTTCCAACAATGTTGTATGGTTGCGAGGCGTGGGCTATGGATAGAGTTGTGCGCAGGAGGATGGATGTGCTGGAAATGAGATGTTTGAGGACACTGTGTGGTGTGAGGTGGTTTGATCGAGTAAGTAATGTAAGGGTAAGAGAGATTTGTGGAAATAAAAAGAGCGTGGTTGAGAGAGCAGAAGAGGGTGTTTTGAAATGGTTTGGGCACATGGAGAGAATGAGTGAGGAAAGATTGACCAAAAGGATATATGTGTCGGAGGTAGAGGGAACGAGGAGAAGTGTGAGACCAAATTGGAGGTGGAAAGATGTAGTGAAAAAGATTTTGAGTGATCGGGGCCTGAACATGCAGGAGGGTGAAAGGCGTGCAAGGAATAGAGTGAATTGGATCGATGTGGTATACCGGGGTTGACGCGCTGTCAGTGGATTGAATCAAGGCATGTGAAGCGTCTGGGGTAAACCATGGAAAGTTCTGTGGAGCCTGGATGTGGAAAGGGAGCTGTGGTTTCGGGCATTATTGCATGACAGCTAGAGACTGAGTGTGAACGAATGGGGCCTTTGTTGTCTTTTCGTAGCGCTACCTCGCACACATGAGGGGGGAGGGGGATGGTATTCCATGTGTGGCGAGGTGGCGATGGGAATGAATAAAGGCAGACAGTGTGAATTGTGTGCATGGGTATATATGTATGTGTCTGTGTGTGTATATATATGTGTACATTGAGATGTATAGGTATGTATATTTGCGTGAGTGGACGTGTATGTATATACATGTGTATGTGGGTGGGTTGGTCCATTTCTTTCGTCTGTTTCCTTGCGCTACCTCTCAAACGCGGGAGACAGCGACAAAGTAAAATAAATAAATAAATAAATATATGTATATATATATATATATATATATATATATATATATATATATATATATATATATATATATATATATATATATATATATATATATCATATTCATAGCCCAAGCCAGGTATCCATCAATAAACTTTATAACTGATTTACGTTGTAAAAAGGAACTGATAAATAACTAGATACCAATAATGGTATGCCTCTGTATACGTTTGGGATGTGTTCTTAAAAACATGAATATAAACCATTGTTTGTATATCGCAATGTTACCTGACCGAAGATGAGCTCGTAAGAAAATGTTCTATGGCCTACAACCTACAAATAAAACACTTCCAGACAACGTGGGTATTTTCGTGTATTATCAGAGGGAATGATAACTAGACAGTTATACCTGGATGAAGCAGACCTAACAATGTTACTAGCCATATATCGCATATGTACTGTGTCTGGTGTTGAGTTACGTGAGTGAGCAACTTCACAATACTGCCCAAGACATTATACATTTACCTCTGTGTTTCTACTTCTTTGTAGAGCTGGCACGGTTTGTGTTCGATATCTGACAATAAATTATACGAGGGCAGAGACTTGTGTAAATCCGATAATGAGGAAATGGAAAGTATTACGTGTCCTTAATAAGGACAAAGAGAATGAAGGATCATTGCTGTGTGTGTGTGTGTGTGTGTGTGTGTGTGTGTAAGATAATGACACGTTTGTCTTCATGTAAGTGATTGAGTTACGGGTTATACTCTTCAATCCTGCATTACCAGATATTTGCTTCACATATGTAACTCTAACCTGTACTTAAGTTTTCACTTAGCAACGATGAACTCAATGTAGAACTATTTTACATGTGTGATTTTTTTTCTCTGAATACGTTGTTGAGCCTGACTTGTAATCAAAGCTCCAGAGGTTCTGTTGCTCTGTGTTCATCACACGGGGGAGGCACCAGCAGACCCTCCATTCCTTACGGCCTCAGCAAACACAAGTATTGAAGTGCACACAAAGCACTTGACCCAGATGATGGAACACCCCTTAACCGTTTTCTATCGGTATGATCACAATTACTTGTAATACATGAGAACAGCACGTTTGTACTAAAACCGTTTTCTCATGAGTTATGTGCGAAGCCAAAATATAGATATGAATGGTAAACAATGGGTTTGTGTAGAATATATACAACATTTTATTAAACGTGAAATTTAGATACCGTCAAATCCTCCCTCGTCCACCCTCACTTGGGAAAAGACAGATGTTTACGTTTTCTGTGAAGTACGCGAAACTTTAGTGCCAATAAAGGTGCTTTTACCCTCAGGTTTAGGCTAGTTTTGGACTTTATGTGCACAAATTAAAAAGATATCATGCAGTGTCTAGAATCTATACCCCTAGAACGTCACTTTTAGGTATCTAGTCTTGAATTTCATTTCTTAGGCATCTTTAATTATCCACACAAATAATCCTCAGTAATTTGCTGTCAAATGGAATCTCATTATTGCCACTAACTTGGCCTAAAATTCTGGCCAGATGGTCGCATGAAGGACCAAGCGGGAGAGACAACACCGTATTGTGTAAACATATATGACGTAGGAGAGGTCTAGTGGAAGACATGGTAAAGAAATGGTAGATGTTTAAAGATTAGAAATATCTCGATATGTCCTGATTCTAAACATTTTCTTTCGTCATGTATATAACTTCAAAATATCTGTGGGAGAAATCTGAGTCGCTATGTTCGGTATTGTCACGAAATCTTTAGAATCATACGTATACACATTTATAGAAAAATAAACAGCCAAGTGAGGAATTTTACTGATACTGTTGTCCTTTTTTGACACTACAACGATAAGGTGGGAAGGGTACGCATGAAATATATATATACATTATATATATATATATATATATATATATATATATATATATATATATATATATATTCTTTCTTTCAAACTATTCGCCATTTCCCGCATTAGCGAGGTAGCGTTAAGAACAGTGGACTGGGCCTTTGAGGGAATACCCTCACCTGGCCCAATTCTCTGTTCCTTCTTTTGGAAAATTAAAAAAAAAACGAGAGGGGAGGATTTCCAGCCCCCCGCTCCCTCCCCTTTTAGTCGCCTTCTACGACACGCAGGGAATACGTGGGAAGTATTCTTTCTCCCCTATCCCCAGGGAAAATATATATATATATATATATATATATATATATATATATATATATATATATATATATATATATATATATATGTGTGTGTGCGTGTGTGTGTGTGTATGTGTGTGTGTGTGTATATAACAACGATAAGATTAACATAAGAGGACAATGTTTGTATAGATAGATTCGATCATACCGACAATTATGCAGACACAATCAACATAAAAATTTGTACTATTAACGTTTACCCAGTCATATATTAAGAGTAAAGAAGAGACTATAAGTCTACTATACACATTTAGTGTAGGATAACGTAGAACATTCAACACCAATACACCCCAAGCAGACATAAGCATAATAGATAACGAAGTCAGGCTAATCGATCGATCGCGTTTAGCGCAAATGTTACGGGTATAAAAATACGGCTTGGCATCTCTGCCACCCCAGCTGTTCCTGGGGTCTGGTACCATGAGACTCACATCGTTCATTCTCCTATTAAGGAACGCTTACGTGTTCTTCGTATTTATTCTTCGTACCTTTAGTTTGAAATCACCATGCACTGGAATTATAAGAAACCTGAAAAAATCGTTTCTATTGAAAAAGAATTTTCCTGGTCAAAAGAACTGAACACTGAAAACACTAAGAGAAAATGAACTTTTTCGGAAAGTTGCTCGTATAAGTGGTAAATTTGACGCTGTCTCGACATGCCAGGGAAGTCCACGGTTCAAATAACTATAGCCGGAACAATGGAGCAAGTTACCAGAAGAACATTAGACTAGATCTGTCCACAATTCTTCGAAGAGAAAGGAAATATCCATAATTACCTTAAAGTGATTTATTCGAAATAATTTAGATCATGGGAAACTTTATCAGACATAATGACTAAATATTTTCCCTCAGTGAGGACCTATTGTGTTCTATGATGAACACAATTCGGATCAACGTAATTGGTTTAATTGACTGATTTCATGTGTGGACCGAGGCCTCCTATTGTTGCTGCAGGATGGGCTTTACCAGAACCTTACGTCGTTTCTCCCTCAGTGACCCCCAGTGTTATAATCACATAGCAATCCATTATCAGCCATACTCTAGCTCTGGACCCTCCTGTTGCCTGGGTTTTATTCTAATCCAATGAGTTATAGCTACATTTTTTTTTTTGAGGGAGATTTAGGTTGTCGGAGAATGTCCATTGTGTCTCCCGATAAAGTTGCCAAACTGACGACCTCCAGTTACCTTAAAATAACAAAGATTTCGACCTCCCCAGTGAGCAGCTACGTGTTAGGTCGCCACGTTGCTCGAAACTGTTTTCTTCGTCATTTTGAGTTAGTGTCCCTACAATAGCGGCAGGTAACACGAGAGAAATACATGATTGTCTCGGGCATGATGGCAACGCTAGAGGATTATAGCCATTCAGATCGGCAGCTGTTCCACGCTGAACCCAATATTATAAGTTTGGGAATTCTGCCGTATCTCTCGAAAAAAAGAAAAATGTTACTCTTCGGTTTGTCACACATTTACAGAAGGTACACGCTATGAGGTGAGAGAATTCAGAACAGTTTCTGGAAGAGAGACAACCGGAGGAGTTCAGTACTTTAACAAAGACCACCACTCAGTTGAGGCACGTGCCACACCGGACACGCGTTACCTACGGCACGAGCTTCACGTGTGCGTGGGCGGAGCCCAAGGCCAGCCAGATCTCCCATTGGTTTTATATTTGGCGGGAGGAATTCTGATTGGAAGGCTATCAGTCGGTGGGTGGGGCTAATGCACGCGCGTAGGTCTTTCAGCCGCGGCACGCGCAGACGCATTCCGTTACCGCCAGTCCGAAGGGAGGTATTGTGCGCCAGAACTGGGGAAAACGTAGGCGAGTTTAAAGTGGAGAGTAAAACCGTTATTACCCGTCAGTGTTACGAAGTCATCAGTATTGGGGTCCCGCGGGACCAGTGCTATCGGCGAGTGACAGAAACAACCGCCTCAGTTTGGGGGTTATGCAGGAGGAAGATCAGTGACGTTTCGAGTAGTGACACTGCAGCCGGCGGTGACTGTAGCCCGACAGCCATGTCTAGTGACGTGGTGGTCATGCAAAGGCCTATCAAGGTGGAGATCCACAGCCCAGTTAAACCAGAGATCCTCAAGCCCTCCAACGCCGCCAATCTCCAAAATATTACGAACATAGCTGCCAACTTCTCGAGCAAACCCCCTCCAGTAACCAGTAAGGCAACAACAAATACTTCTAACAAAAGTACATCAAACACAACAATTAAAACGACAGACAGTTCCTTCAACCGAAATGTGTCCGGGAAAGTTAATGTAAGAATCCATCCAATCACTTCTAAAGCTTCCGTGATAAGATCGTCTTCCCCACAGGTTGCGAAATCCCCTTTTAAGCCTCTCACACCTATCAGACCTTCTCCAACAGTCAAGACCTCCATCATCACCACTCGGTCTCCTCCCTCCTCCACAGTAACCACCATAATAAGAACGCCCAAGTCTGTCGTTAAACCACTGGGGTCTGCATCCTTGTCGTCGTCGTTGTCCATGTCTACTTCATCATCGTCATCTTCATCGAGTATCAATCTGTCGACAGTCAAGTGCAGGAGAAAAATAAACTATACCGAAGACGAAGCTCGGGTTCCAGTGTCTAGGAGAAATGCCAGAGAGAGAAACAGAGTGAAACAGGTATGATTAATTCTAATTGTATAGTTTTTCCTTGTTTCACCACCATGGTTATACCTAATACATGTTTTGTTAGTACGCTAACACAGGCAGTTGGCTACGGCTGCAGTGTAAGAGAAGATTATCACATGTGTAAGTTATGATAACTGCTTTATGTTGTAGTTTGTGCTACAGGTATTAAGGCTACTAACTTTCCCATGCCAATATAAATGGTAGAAATCAACATTGCTGTTTCTTCGTCATTGATATATATACCCGTAGTTGTAAATACGACTCCTGACACTGGTGTTACCAGCATATATGCTTCATATGTGGCTTTTCATTGATATGTTATAAATGCCGTTGTTTAACCATTTGAAAATGATGGTGCGATCCTCGGGAAGACAGTAACGTCCAAGGATATGGTGGCCTGGTTCTTCATCTTTGCCTCTGAGGGTCAGGACAGTGGTCAAGCCATCATTCCCAGGAGTTGAGCTCTTGTGCCTTTCACCCACCTGTATGTTCAGGCTCCAATCGCTCAAAATCTTGTTCACTCCATCCTTCCATCTTTGATATGGTCTCCCCATTCGCCTTGATCCCTCCACCTCTGACACATATATCCTCTTTGTCAACCTTTCCTCACTCATTCTTTCCATGTGACCCAACCATTTCAACACACCCTCTTCTGCTATCTCGATCACACTATTACCACACATCTCTCTTACCCTTTCATTACTTACTCGATCAAACCATCTCACACCACACATTGCCCTCAAACATTTCATTTCCAACACATCCACCCTCCTCTGCACAACCCTACCCATAGCCCATTCCTTGCATCCGTATGATATTGTTGGAACTACTATTCCTTCAGTCATACCCATTTTTGCCTCCCAGTTAACGTTCTCTCTGTCCATACATGCTTCATTGCTCCCAGAACTTTCATTCCCTCCCCCACCCTATGACTCACTTCCACTTCCATGGTTCCATTCGCTGCTAAGTCCACTCCAAGATATATAAGATACTTCACTTCCTCCACATTATCTCCATTCAAACAAACACCTCAAATAACTTGTCCTTCAAACCTGCTGAAATTAATAACCTTGTATTTATCACCATTTACTCTCACCTTTCTCCTTTCATACACTCTTCCAAACTCAGTCCATAACTTTTGCAGTTTTTCACTCGAATCTGCCACAAGTAATGTATCATCAGCAAACAACAACTGACTTTGTTCTCAGGCCCTGTCATCCCTCACGAACTACATACTCGTCCCTCTCTTCAAGAATCTCGCATTTACCTCCCTAACCACCCCATTCATAAACAAATGAGACAAACCATGGTGACGTCACACACCCCTGCCGCAGACCAACCTTCACTCAGAACCACTCACTCTTCTCTCTTCCTACTGGTACACGTGCCTTACACCATTGATGAGAACTTCTCACTGCTTCTAGCAGCTTACCTTCAATATGCCTTCTCCAGATCCATAGATGCCACATGCAAATCCACTCACCTTTATCTCCCTTGAGCGTAAGCAAGTGAGTGTGATTCGTGATTGTCTAGGTAGTGTGGTTTCTGATGGGTGTCTTAATGGAGAGGTGGAGTTTAAGACTTTGTTGTTTATGTTTTTTTGTCATTGTTCTGTTTGTTGGGGTTGGGATGATCTGTGATTAGAGGTAATATAAGTGTAAGGCCTTTTATTTCTTCCTTGGGGTTGGTGTTTGGATACAGAATGGTTATGAAGGCAAGGGTCTGGTGCTGTTGTATAGAAGGCGAATGTTCTGGGAGTGTTGAAGAATGTGTGGAAGGCGAGAACATTATCTCGGAGAGCAAAAATGGGTATGCTTGAAGGAATTGTGGTTCCAACAGTGTTATATGGTTCCGAGGCATGGGCTATAGAAAGGGTTGTGCGGAGGAGGGTGGATATGTTGTAAACGAAATGTTTGAGTACAATATGTGATGTGAGGTGGTTTGATCGAGTAAGTAATGAAAAGGTAAGAGAGATGTGTGGTAATGAAAGAGTGTGGTTGAGAGAGCAGAAGAGGGTGTGTTGAAATGGTTTGGTCACATGGAGAGAATAATTGAGGAAAGATTGACAAAGAGGATATATGTGTCAGAGGTAGAGGGAGCGAGGAGAAGCGGGAGACCAAATTGGAGGTGGAAGGATAGAGTGAAAAAGATTTTGAGTGATCGGGGCCTAAACATACAGGAGGGTGAAAGGCGTGCAAGGAATAGAGTGAATTGGAACGATGTGGTATACTGGGGTCGACGTGCTATCAATGGATTGAACCAGGGCATATGAAACGTAATGTTCATGGAAAGCTTTGTGGGGCCTAGATGTGAAAGGGGCGCTGTGGTTTCGGTGCATTACACATGACAGCTAGAGACTGAGTGTACATAAGATATAGGTAAATCCACAAGGAAATGGATGATACGATGTCACACATTTCGTATTACCCCTCTCCCTGTGATTTTACCTGCATGTTATATGTATACTGAAAGTCTTTCATCTCCCAGGCATTGACAAAAAAGGTGATTATAAGACATGATAAAGTAGCGACTTTCAGCAAATATAATGCTGCTCCTGATCAGCATCCATGTCCATTGTGGAGGCTGCCTGTGACTGTGTGTGGTCTGTCTGTGGCTGTGAGGATTGCCTGTGGCTGTGTGCGGAGGATGTCTGTGGCTGTGTGCGGAGGATGCCTGTGGCTGTGTGTAAGGGCTGCCTGTGGCTGTGTGCAGGGGATGTCTGTGGATGTGGGTGGAGGCTGCCTGCTGCTCTGTATGGATGCTGTCTGTGACTGTGTGTGGAGGCAACAGTTGCCTCCCTACTTCCCTCCCCTCCAGCTATTGTGTACCGTCCTGACTCGGCCACAGCTGCCTTCATGGTACGTGCACTGCTGCCCCCTGGCTCGGTGCACGAGGTCCTTCCCTCAGCCTGGTACAAGTGGTACACTGCCTCTTTATCTATATAATCTGTTGTACAGGCTCTTGTCTATGTGGGACGTAAAGTCAACCTGGGCAACATGATGTTGATCCAATATATCGGGTGTATAGACTCTTTTCACGCTGGACTCTCGGGATACAGAGTCCTGTTTATCCAGAATATCGATCGTTCAGAGTTGCTGTTTATTCATATATCGACTGTATCCTGTCGGTGATCCAGGAGATCGTTTCGTAAACAAACGTGGATGTAGAAGGTTAACCGTCTCCGTCATTCAGAACTATGGTCAGATTCTGAGCAAGTTTAACCTTTGTCATTTCCATTGTGTTTAGACTTAATTTCTGTCAACCAGTATACTGTTAAGAATATTTTTTCCATAATCCGGACTGTGTTCAATGCTTAGTCGTTAATCCGATTATACTGAAAAGTTTCTCATTCAGCAAGGAACATTATCATATTATTTACCAACAAAGTCTACAGAAGACTGCCCTGGTCTACCAAATAGTTAAATCTAGAAAAGTGATCACTACCAGGATTAAGTGACATATTAACAATTAAGACATTTACATTGAATGAATAGTGTGGCAGCAGTAAGTGTTGCTTCATGAAGGGAGCTTTTACAAGTTTGTCTTCCACGAAGGACGCTGGTTTCACTCGACGAATCTCCTAGTGTCTAAGGTGGATCACTGACAAGCGCCAGCAAACTGTACAAGACTCTCTTCCTTGTCACATTGGATGAAAGTTGAGGTTGTGCATCCGATGCCGGTCTTGGACGGTGCCTCTCTGTCCTCGAGTGATGACAGAGGATGGAAGGAGTGGCGTGCCTTCCTGCATTATTGAAGGAGATCATTGATGTTGGTTCGCGATTGGATATGATATCATTCATTAGATGAAATTAAATTTGTTCACTGAAAGTATGCACATCATCCGATTTTTGGCAGTAGAATTCTGTATGTTGAACATAAAGGCGCTAGTTCTGAAGTTTTGTTGCTTTCTTCGCTGGATCAGTGTGAAGCAAATAGGTGAGTTGCTGTGCTCGAAGGCCACACTTGAGAGGTCAAAGATCTGTTCTCGGAATCAAATTGAGATAGTGAAGGGTTGAGGTATTCTTTACTCTAATGATTCAGTTGGTTTACGAGGAGACGGAGTTTCACTCAAGAGGCTGTAAGCTCAAAGAATAAACTCCTCTCCTTTATGGTCGCTATAGCAGTGAAACACATCCTCAGATGGTGCTTCTAAGATGACCATAGCTTATTGGTATAACTTTCAAAATACGTAAACATGATAGATCATTCGCTTTTACTTAACAATGGATACATTCTTGACAGGTATGAAAAAAGTTCTCCCAGAACTTCTTTCACTGGTTACTTTGCGTGACGCTCTTGTGAGGAAGAGTTGTGATCACTGGATTCGTAGGTGTCATTACATGACACAATGTGTGGTAAACTTTCTAATTGGTTGAATGCGTGATATTACTACATAAAAAGTCCTGATTGGCTCATTTCCAGAGCGAACCAACATAGTACATGAAGACAGTGTATCATCCATGTCTGTTGGTCACGAACTCTCCCTCTCTAAGCAACGTCGTACAACTTTTCATTAGTAGCACTCGCACGGCTCACACCTGATTATGATTTTAATGATTGTATCCTAAGGATCCCGCAGTTCACTCCGCCACCTCCGGAAGCCAAATCCACACGCCGCTGCCGGGCACGAGATCTGTTGGATGAAGTGTAGGAAAACAGAAACGTTTTACCTACACGCAACTACTGTGTATGTCTCTCGTATACATCTATAATGGTACAAGTCCCGTTATCATACGTGTGTCCCAGGCCACCAGTAACTGGACTTTTATATGATTTAAATCAGCTTAATCTTTCCCTAAGTCAACGAGTTCCAAACCTTTGTTGACTGGATCCATTTGTCTCAGACCCCTTACTGGAACCCTGTGGTCTACTCCCACGTGCTCCACACTCACACATGTGTTCTACAGCCATATTTCTGTTCTAGTATGTTCCATCCCCTCAGTGACCAGACTTGTTGTAGTTGACTGTGATCCAGACCTTCGATGGTTGGACATCTTTGTTGGACTGTCATACAGATGGATCCATTCCAGACCAACGCATAGAAGTTCTGAAGGTCCACAGGAGAATTCTGGTTTGGTTTGTCCTTGACCATCGTTGGCTGGTACACTGTTCTCCAGTTTCTCTCTTGCTGTGTATGTTATCATCTTTATTTGGTTGTTCAGTGTCTTACGTATCCTTTCTTGCTAGTTCATGTACTCTTTGTCCTCGGGTTATGGTCTTTCTCCTGGCTTGATATACAGTAATGAGCTCCTCCCATCATGTAGATTTTCTGTTCCAGTACTTCACATCACAAATTCGTCGCTTACTAAACTCTTCAATTCACAAGTGGACTCACATCCTACTCTACGATGAGCTACTTAATTGTTATGCTTATGTTTTGATGTATCTTTCAGGATCATGCCTTGCGTAACCCTGTCTTCTTTAGCATAATGGCTTTGTGCCCCTTCTCATAGTCTCATTGGTTAGGTTAGGTTAGGTCTGGCCTCTCTCATCCTGAAGCTAATATGTAAGTACTTACCCGCGGAGCTCATATGGCTCTCAACTATGTTTGAGTGAGTGTTTCCAACCCTAACTGGGAAAAAAATGTTATAGTTCCATCCTCAGTAGAGCCGGGATTCCTGAGCCTTGACTTATTCGAGTCGAGTTCTAGAAGGCCGTACTTACTGGAGCACTGTTCTCAGTCCTTACTCTCCAGCGAGGTACGAATGACAAGACTTGTTAACAAAAGTGTAGTTTCTTTTCCTTAAAGGTCTGCAGGTATGGATTATCGTACTAAGATCTATGGACAACTTCAAAAATTAAACAAAACCTATTGAACAATCGGCTGAGGAATATTGTAGAAGATTCTACAAAGAAACCGGCTACAGGTTTACCAAAACTCCAAAACATATTTTTTCTTAGAAATAAACTGTTTTATTCTACCATCGTCCCTCCGTGTCCCCGGAAGAGTCAGAGCATGGTGCTCCAGGCAGCCGAATGATGTACCTACCAAACCTGCCACCTTGGCTTTTGACTTTCCTGTCTTATCTATTTACTTTATTAATTGTTTAACGCAAGTAAAACTACAATAGGTATCACATACACTATCCTCCGCGACAAACGCCTCTAACTTTAAGTATCATCTGAGTGTGATAATGAACGATAGACAGATGCTACCTCGCAGATGACTGTCTTTTTGGAGGTAAAATGAACCAGTGAAAATCTAATGAACAGGGTTAAGAATATGATGAGAATTGGTTCTGATTGATGCTTTTAATTTCAGTAAACAGTTCATTATGTACGGAAGTTAACAATGAATAAGTTAAGAAACTGACTGTAATTAGTCTACCAAGAACCGACAAAAAGATAATACAATTCTATAGACTCGGTGTACAGATACCGGTAACGTCCCAACATTCATAGTTTCGTCTTCCTGTAGACTAGTTAACTGTCTCATGAGAACTCGAGTAAGATGATTCGCTTGTCTTCCTGTTACTGGCAAGTCGACGAACCTCTGCTCTAAAAGGAATTGATTTTGTGTTCCTGCCGCAGCATCCAGCTCGCGAGAGGAGTGGATAGTCTCTCTCCCCATCCACGTCCCCCCATCCCCTCAAAGACTCGCGGAAGGTCAAGGTTAACTGGACAAAGGTACCGGAAAGTTCCCCGCCCCACTCTCCCCTTCCAATTTTCCCCATACTCTCCCCCTTCCCACTCTCCCCTACCGTGTCCCCACTCTCCCGATGATTCCCTCCATCATCACTCACCTCTCCCCTCATGTACCCTCCCAGCAGCTCCTTCCTATGCGAATTCATGATTTCGTTGAGGACCAAATAATACATTCCTTTAGGAAACATAACGCGGAATAGTTTACCTTCATATGTGTGTGGAAGTTGGCCCTAAATCACAACATGATATAATTCATGATATTTTATTTGATGTAATTTCAAACTATTGCAAAAGTGTTGCCCTTGTTCTACAGCTGGTATCGCAGTCAGACTTATGATTCCCCTCTAGAAACACATTAAGATTTTTTTCATTTATCGTGCTTCTGTCTCCCAGTGTAAGGTCAACATGACTGATACACCCTTCCTTCAGGTACCACATAACAACTTTTGCTACTCTGCTGTGTCTTCGGTGTTGCATATCTCGCCTAGGATATGAAATCCTTTTTTTCCTTCAAGTATTGCATTGCTAGCCACTTGTGTTTCGGCGCCTAAGGTATTGCAGGGTAATGTTCCGTCTTCACAAGCACCGAATAAGGGTAGTGATTTTCTTCTCTGCCTCCCAGGTATTGCACAGTCCCCTCCCCCCAACCCAACCCAACCCCCTTTATTCCGTCACTCTTTGATTATGGATGTTTTCTTCCCTGCCTCTTGTCCCGGGTGTCCGGCTGGCCGGTCGGAAGGTGTCACAAGGGTTCGCCATCCTCAGGCAGCACGTTCCTCACGCCGCCCGCAAGAAGAAGCTCAGCAAGGTGGAGACTTTACGTTGCGCCGTCGACTACATCCGGGGGCTCCAGCTGCTCTTGGATGACCACCCCACCGCCCAGACGGCCGCACCCATCCCATCCACCGCCACCCACCACCTCCCCACCACTCACCACCACCACCACCACCACCAGCAGCAGCTGCAGCAGCAACATCCCCAGGTGTTTCTGCAGCCCCACCACGCTATAGAGCCGCATATCCTGAAGCTTCCTGCGGCAGATGAGACCTTCCAGTCGCCCCTCTCTCTCTGGTGAGTCCTCCAACACTGTCCTTCTGGGATGATATTTTCCTGGCACACCTGCGGGTGTTGATGAGTGTTATATACACGTATTCACTCATGATTCCAGTGTAATACATTACGGAATGTAGATGTACATATTTGGCACAAAATGTTCAGCTTGAAATGAAAATTTAGATAAATGAGAATGAAGCCAAAGAGATATGAATCAAACAGATATAACAGCAGATGATACTGTACAAGACACAGACATCCTTGACGGGCAGTATGTATACTTATAACAATACGTGACTCTCACTGCATATCCAAACATTATCACACATCAAATCCATGCACGAGGGTCACATCACATCCACACAAGATCCCAAATCGTATCCACGAATGGCCTCATATCACATCGACAACTGGCCTCACATAACCTCAACAGATGACCGCACATCATATCCAAATATGAACTCACATTATATCCAAACTTGGTCTCGCTTCTCATCCACACATGATTTCATATTGCGTATGCGCATGATCCCATATCAATTCCACACATGACCTCAAGTCACATCCACAAATGGCCTCGCATCGCATCAACAGGTAGCTTCATTTCACATAGAAAGATTGCATTACACCACATATACATATAACTTTGCGCCATATCCACAGACGACCTCAAATTACACTCCCATGTGACCTCATATCCCATCTAGAGATGGTCTCACAATATATCCACAAATGGCCTCACATGAAATTGACAGATAACCTTACGTCACATTTACACACGACCTCACATTGCATCTATACATAGCCCCACACCATAACAACAGATTGTCTCATGTCACAACGACAGATAATCAGTTCATGTGCACAATTAATCTCATGTCACTTCCACACATGGCCTCACATTACATCCAGATATAGCCTCACATTACATCGACATAGAGCCTCACATCACATCCACAAACTAGTTGATATCACATCTACTGATGGCTTCATATCATATCCACAACTGGCGTCAGATTACATATACAGATGGTCTCGCATCACACCCACAGATGGCTTGATACATCACATCCACAGATGAAATCACATCACAGCCACAGATATACTTCACAGTAGTACGATTACCACTCCCACAACCTGTGTGGTGATGCAGTTTTACTTTGCTGTCATTCTGAACCACAAGTAGACCTTGGCCTCAAAGTCAACATCACATCTAATTGCAACAAGTGTTTTTGAATAATGTTAGGGCATGAAGACCTGAAAACGCTAAGAATTTCATTTGCTAACGTTTTCAAAACAGTCCGGAACATCACTCACACATATCCTCAACCCATGCTCAATGCATTACAATGAAACATGGTTTTCCAGATTTGTCAAAGCACTTTTTGATTATTCAATTTGCACACGAAGTTAATTCGCTGGTTGAGACCAGTGTCTCCATTCATACCACCATCATACACAATGCATGCATTGTGTTCTATTTCCGGTCATTCCTCTAACATCATCTGAACTATCCCATCCTCAGCAGTGATCAGTTCTCTCATTTCCTCTATCCATCTCTCCCGTGGTCTACCTTCTACATCATAATGTATTGTGCTATAGTTTCATGACCAATCTATCTTTTGTCATTAGTTCTACATTTCTTTACATTTCTCAAACATTTCCAGCCATGCGTCTTTTAAATGAGCACACCACTTAACCCTCTCTCATCTTCATTCTACATATTATCCTTATGCTAACTATACTACACAAATTATCCATCTCTACTTTTCTTACTTTTACCAATTATGACCTGATGTAAATGTCGAAGTGATTTATCCCAATTCATGATTTCACGTGTTATGTCTGAGATAAAAATCTTCAGTCATTTGGGTACAAACCTGAACTTTGTACATCACCATGACTCACGACTCAATCTTTCCTCAGCAGGCAAGAGAGTGTGGCTGGTGCTTTTATCAGGACTTCTCCCACCCACTCCGAGGGCGGCCATTCTCCTGCTCAGTCTCTCTACAGCGACAAGTTCTCCCCGCCCACCACTACCAACACCACCATCTCCCCTGCCCTCAGTGTAGGCGTAGGCATGATCAAGAGTGAGGGCGGGGAAGGGCGTTCTTACGCCCGAGAGGAACAAGACTTGCTGGACGCCCTAGCTTGGTGGCAACATAATATCCAGCAATAGGGGAAGTGTGAATGTATGTGAGGAGCATGGCCGTGTGTGAATGGCGGTAACGGGTTGCGTGTAGATAAAATTGTTGAGTAACAGAGATGTCTCTTTCTGTCGTTCTAAAGTCTCTTGATCCCTATATCTGCTGACTCAGACTCTGGTCGTAGCAAACAACGCAGAGTTCTTACACTTCACTTGGAGAAGTATCTTACAGAAATGTTCATCCACTAGGCAAAGATGTAATCAGATTAGATTTCAAATATCTAATAATGTAAGATGAAATCCCTCTCCGTATTTAGTGCTTCGCTTAATACAGAATATACTCTTGTACAGGGAAATAGTTGTATTGATATAATGGGTACCTTAATATGTGTTAATGTGTGTGTGTGTGTGTGTGTGTGTGTGTGTGTGTGTGTGTGTGTGATGAAGAATAAGCTCAGAACCTGCCAATCTTATTGTGCAGTAAGAGGAAAAGAAGTAGAAAGAAAATTTACTCGATGATAGCGAGGAAAATATGTCTGTTATGAATGTGAGCAAAACTTGCCAATCTTCGTGCTCATTCATCAAGCTAGATCTCCTGTCTAGTTTCCCTTCGTTGATCTGTTATTCACAACTAGTCAAAATGATATTTCTCGTTCCTTCTTAATTTTTGTTTCCCACTTCATTAATTTTCTGTTGCTCTCGATATCTCCTGATGCCTTCCCCTCTCAGTGGTTTATCCTATCTGCTCAGAATAATCTTATTACTCTATACCTTCAAGAAAAATGATGTCATTTGTATCATTTGTTGTTGCCTCGTAACATGACAAATGACTGTCTGCCGGGATATCTGAGCTAATTTTTGTCACCCTGTGTTCTAGTCCAAGCTGCGCTGGAGGTGTCTTTCAGCTCAGGCTCAGATCTCCAAATGTATGTACTTTATTTCCCATCACTTTAGTCATTGACTCAATTTTTTCTGAACTTTGTAAGTAGTTAGGTACAATGCATTGTAGTCTTAATTTATTGATGTACATTTTTCACCAGGTTAAGTTATATTTTATCAAATACCATTGTTAAGTGTGTAGTTGCACCTTCTCTGAACACTATATTACAGAAAAAGTTCCTTGCACAAAGAATGAAGTGCCTCTCTACTACAACAGTGCCTTATGGGATAGTGCCTTATGAAGTAGAGGTGTTCATTGTCTGTATTTATGATTGTAAGTCAGACGATCCCTTCCTGCGAGAAGACTAATTGGTAATGTACTCTGGTGCCAATCTTAGATTTGCCTGGCTCCCTGAAGGTAAAAACTCGTGTCTCTAGGTACCTGAGATAGCTGTAAATAAAATCATGACAGAGGGCGGGGACGCAGACGTATCTAGGTGCACCCAAGTCCTCATCTGATGCCTTCTTTACTCCTTCTTCCTTGCTTTAATCCGTAATAAGTTTATAAATAAAGAATGCAACGGACGATGTTGTATAACAGCCTACAAGACCACACCTGACGCAACCGACTTTGGGAAAATGCTGGTCGTATCCTGGAAGCGTGCCACATATCTGGCTCTCCCCATAATGATGATTAAACCTTACCTCTAATATAGCGTCACAGGAAAAGGATATTTCCTTAGTTAGTATATATTAGTGGTGTTATATTTCCATATTAACTTCAATGATGCTAAGACGATCATGTGAATTCATATGAGCGAAAACAAAAGAAACAAAAACATATATATATATATATATGCCCAAAGCATTTGTCTCATTTAAGTACGAAGCATTTTGATAAAATTTCTTTGAAAGAACATTAAAAAAAGTTTCATAGGAGCTACACATGCATACATATACATATACATATATACACATATGTACATATTCATACTTGCTTGCCTTCATCCATTTCTAGCGCCACCCCGCCTCAGAGGAAACAGCATCATTATCCTCTGCGTCAGAGAGGTAGTGCCAGGAAACAGACAGAAAAAGACCGCATCCGCTCACACTCAGTCTCTAGCTGTCATATATATATATATATATATATATATATATATATATATATATATATATATATATATATATATATATATATATATATATATATATATATATATATATATATATATATATGTATTTTCTTTTTTTTTTTTGCTTTGTCGCTGTCTCCCGCGTTTGGGAGGTAGCGCAAGGAAACAGACGAAAGAAATGGCCCAACCCACCCCCATACACATGTATATACATACGTCCACACACGCAAATATACATACCTACACAGCTTTCCATGGTTTACCCCAGACGCTTCACATGCCTTGATTCAATCCACTGACAGCACGTCAACCCCGGTATACCACATCGCTCCAATTCACTCTATTCCTTGCCCTCCTTTCACCCTCCTGCATGTTCAGGCCCCGATCACACAAAATCTTTTTCACTCCATCTTTCCACCTCCAATTTGGTCTCCCTCTTCTCCTCGTTCCCTCCACCTCCGACACATATATCCTCTTGGTCAATCTTTCCTCACTCATTAGGTACAGTAGGGTTGAGGGTCAATTCAATTGGGAGGTGAGTTTGAATGGAGAAAAACTGGAGGAAGTGAAGTGTTTTAGATATCTGGGAGTGGATCTGGCAGCGGATGGAACCATGGAAGCGGAAGTGGATCATAGGGTGGGGGAGGGGGCGAAAATTCTGGGAGCCTTGAAGAATGTGTGGAAGTCGAAAACATTATCTCGGAAAGCAAAAATGGGTATGTTTGAAGGAATAGTGATTCCAACAATGTTGTATGGTTGCGAGGCGTGGACTATGGATAGAGTTGTGCGCAGGAGGATGGATGTGCTGGAAATGAGATGTTTGAGGACAATGTGTGGTGTGAGGTGGTTTGATCGAGTAAGTAACGTAAGGGTAAGAGAGATGTGTGGAAATAAAAAGAGCGTGGTTGAGAGAGCAGAAGAGGGTGTTTTGAAATGGTTTGGTCACATTGAGAGAATGAGTGAGGAAAGATTGACCAAGAGGATATATGTGTCGGAGGTGGAGGGAACGAGGAGAAGAGGGAGACCAAATTGGAGGTGGAAAGATGGAGTGAAAAAGATTTTGTGTGATCGGGGCCTGAACATGCAGGAGGGTGAAAGGAGGACAAAGAATAGAGTGAATTGGAGCGATGTGGTATACCGGGGTTGACGTGCTGTCAGTGGATTGAATCAAGGCATGTGTATGGGGGTGGGTTGGGCCATTTCTTTCGTCTGTTTCCTTGCGCTACCTCGCAAACGCGGGAGACAGCGACGAAAAAAAAAAAAAAAAAAATATATATATATATATATATATATATATATATATATATATATATATATATATATATATATAAAAAAAAAATATATATATATATATATATATATATATATATATATATGATTATCCCTGGGGATAGGGGATTAAGAATACTGCCCACGTATTCCCTGCGTGTCGTAGAAGGCGACTAAAAGGGGAGGGAGCGGGGGGCTGGAAATCCTCCCCTCTCGTTTTTTTTTTTTAATTTTCCAAAAGAAGGAACAGAGGGGGCCAGGTGAGGATATTCCAAAAAAGGCCCAGTCCTCTGTTCTTAACGCTACCTCGCCAACGCGGGAAATGGCAAATAGTTTAAAAGAAAAGAAAGATATATATATATATATATATATATATATATATATATATATATATATATATATATATATATATATATATATATATATATATATATATATGTATATATATATATATATACATATATATATATATATATATATATGTATACATATGTGTGTGTGTGTGTATGCATGGAATATTTGTAAGTGCTTATGAACTGAAGATATCTGTGATGCTGTTGATTACACACTAGTTCACTTCGAAATCATCCAGTAGTTAGCAGATTACTCAGTTTTTTATGACGTCTATCAAGTCAATAAAAACTCTCATTAACATCTAATCTTATCTCCAGATATCTCAAGCTACAGCTAAACCTCTTACGATCCACTCAGAGTTCATCAGGTTTTTCATAAAGCGATGTTTATCGTTGTAGTTAATCATAGTTCTGATTATGAATTTTATTGATGCAGGAGACGAAGAGCGTTTATGGCCGTCCTTCTAGTAAATGCTTCATTTGGCTCTGGAGTTCTTTTACTTCCTTAACCGATGACTTTTGTTTTCGAGAATTTGTGGTGTTCTTGTAAAGCATATTGTTCACTTTATCACGTGTTGAGATCATACCCCGAAGCAGAATGTGTTCTGAAATCGGAGCAACGAAGAAACCCACTTGAAAGATAAGATGACACCCACATAAAGTGTGAGCATTAAACCAAATATCGAGGTGTGAGACCAACCTGTTGCACCACCGTTCATTAAAGAAATTTAGACCAAACAATGGACCAAGTCCTCAGACATGCCTCCCTATCATACGTACACGCAAGGATTTCAGACAAGTTCTACAGACGACTCTTACAGGAAATTCTTTCTGACAACGTCTGCCAGTCATGGATACTGGCAGACGTTACATCTATATACAGAAAGGGAAACCACAAATTGTCCGACAGTTACCGTCCTATTCAGCCTCACTTCAATTACATGTAAACTTCTGGTGTCAATTATCAGAATAAAATCGTAGCCTACCTGGAGCAACACAGCCTGATGAATAGTACACAGCATGGTTTTATGCGACATAGATCATGTCTTACAAACCAACTTGATTTTTTCATAAATTGATTAATACCAACGACAAGACAAAAGCAATAGATATCATATTTCTAGACTTCCAAAAAAGCATTCGCCGAAGTCCCTCACGTTAAACTGTGGATTATTGGTTGCATAGAAGATTGGATAGAAGCCTGGTTACGTGGTAAGAGGCAGAGGGTCGTAATAATTGGGGAATCATCACTGTGGTCACCCGTTGCTAGTAGGAATCTCCCAGGGATCCGCACTTGGGCCCACACTTGTCATCATCTATGCTAACAATATTGATCGAGGGCTGAATAACTTAGTGTTCAGATTTGTAGAGGACACGTTCCCCTGCTTTTCTTAAGAAGTGTTATGGCCAGACCACCTCGCTTGGATCTTGGGTCTGCGTGGTCTGTGTATGCATGTAACAATGGTTTACAGACCATCCCTTAGATAAGTCCCATAGATTAATTCCTCAAACCGCGCCTGAGATTAATGCTCATTTTCACTAGAGCGTTCTGATGCTGGCATCATTGGCCTCCTCTCCCTTCTACACGCCATTGTCTGCCACACACCGCGTATGCAAGACACGGTACTGCTATTTAACGCGTAAACAGGGGAACGTGTCGCGCAACAATTCGGGTTACACTGGGGGAACCCAACCCGATGCTGTGCAGTTGTCAAGTCAGTTTAGAAAGCGACGTTGACGAATGATCCTGCTATAGTGGTCAGCTCCAACGTCTGACTTTACATGTGAGAGGAACTAGTGTCATTATGACGTACAGGTTCGGTAAGGGAGAAGGAGATGGGAGGTCTAAGGTGTAGATAAACTCTCAAGGATGTGTTGAGTGGCAGTTGTATAGTTGTTTCTATAAGTCATGACATAACTGAGAAGTCATGGATTACATGGTGGGTACAAATCATAATGTACAAACTTGGAAAGAACAAATCATAGTACAATTGGTTGGTACAAGCCGTGGCGCAGCAACAAGTCGTAGAGTACTTTCTAATAACAATTACAAGTCATAGTGTATTGTGAGTGGACAGGTTATGACCTTATCAACCAGACTTGCAGTTAAGCCATCATATCATTTCAAATGCAATATCACGCCTGATGCTTCAGTAATTGTGTAAGGAGTTAAGAGTTGATCATGAGACAAAGGAGTGAATAACTACATAAGTTTTCACATATTCTGATAACAGATTGTTGACGTAGTGTGTATCACTTACTAAGCTATTTTTTAAGTGAGAAGTATATAGGTCTGTTATGAATTAATTGTATCAATTCTTCATCTAACCGATGAAATGATCCTTGAATGTGTTATCCGAAACTAGTCATCATTTAGACCCTTGATTATTCGGAAACGTTTACTTCAGTATGAACACACACACACACACACACACACACACACACGAACCTCTTTGGTGTGGCATTTAGCATTACTGACCCTCAAGCATGCATAGGCCGCCTTGGATCCAACCCACACAGGTTCGAATCCTGATAACGGCAGCGGGTCCACAGTCCACCCAACCTTCTCATCCTACCCTTGGGGCCGGTCGATCAAAAGTGTACTTAACATAGGCTAGGGTGTGTATGTGTTTGCATACATAGGATAAAAACATGGTACAGATATACAAGGTTAAGAGACGGACCAAGGAACAGAGTAGGCAGCCTCTGGAGGTCATGACGGAACTAGACTGTGTGATCGAACCCTGTTTCAAACTTGGCATAAACACAGCTAAGTTAACCTCTAATTTGCGGTTGACCGCTGATCACTCCTACTTATGTCTTTCAAAGGGAATCCAATAAGATCAATTTCATTTGTGTGGAGAGGGACCCGAAGCCTGTTTCTGCCGTGGCTGGGATGGTCAAGATACGATGGGTAACAAGTTAATCATCGTTGCCTCAACTGGGCTCATTGTTGCACAACGTTTGCCTTTAATGATTTTTACGGGAGAGTAATTGGTCCAGTACATGGGGAATAATGACTGGATTGATAGCACAACCACGGGGTAAATGGTTCTCCTAGACTAAATAATTGTACATATTTTTGTTTTTTCTTGCCCTGCGAGCCTGTAGATGGTACATAGTAAACAAACTGTTGTATTTTGTTAAAGAATATTTAAAATATATTCACGCCATCTCCAGTAAGGTTATCAGGTTTAACAGGGTTGAGGGACAAGTAAATTGGGATGTAAGTCTGAATAAAGAAAAATTGGAGGAAGTGAAGTGTTTTAATTATCTGGGGGTGGACTCAGCAGCGAATGGAACCATGGAAGCAGAAGTGAGTCACAGGGTCGGGGAGGGGAAGAAGGTATTGGGAGCGTTGAAGAATGTGTGGAAAACGAGAACATTATCTCGGAAATCAAAAATGGATATGCTTGAAGGAATATTGGTTCCAACAATGTTATATGGTTGAGAGGCATGTGCTATAGATAGGGTTGTAAGGAAGAGGATTAATTTGGAAATAAAATGTTTGAGGGCAATATGTGGTGTGAGATGGTTTGATCGAGTAAGTAATGAAAGGGTAAGAATGTGTGGTAATAAAAAGAGTGTGGTTGAGAGAGCAGAAGAGGGTGTATTGAAATGGTTTGGACATGCCTCACAACCATATGATATGATTTGAACTACTATTCCCTCAAACATACCCAATTATTATGTATATATATATATATATATATATATATATATATATATATATATATATATATATATATATATATATATATATATATATATACACCCTAAAAGCTTAGTCGATGATATCTTCATCGAGAGAATGGCCTCATTTGTGTATCAGGTACTGCATCATGAACTTGTCGTAAATATCATAACCGTCTCTTAAATTCAAACAGTCTATTCCCAGACTAAATAGATAAAAGAATGATTAGCTAGAGTTGTAGTTATACTTATAACTTATTATGAATCAGCATCTTGGCGTATAGAATTTTAGAAAAAGAGAAGATAGTCCAAAGATAATGCAGATGGTCACAGTACATAACGCCATCTCTTAATATTTGGTTGGTGTGATAGGTTTCGGACATGGCCTTGTCCTCTGTCAGGTTGGCGGGAACGTTGCGGCGATCAATAACTTTCCCGTGCAAACTGTACCATCCAGAGACGAACCCACTGCCAGTGGTCTGGTCATGACCGTCAGGGACGAGATCAGTTGTCTCGATATGACTATTAGGATCTCTGATGATTTTGATCCTGTAGTGACCTTTAGGATGTTCATGAATTTCTCTCTCTCTCTCTCTCTCTCTCTCTCTCTCTCTCTCTCTCTCTCTCTCTCTCTCTCTCTCTCTCTCTCTCTCACATACAGTCTCATTCCTTTGCATCATAGTGGCTCAATCACTTTCCTCGTGTTCTCTCTCTCTGAATATCTAGCATTCCTGCAAATGTAAATCAGTATCATAATAAAGAGAGCTTTTGTCTCAGGCCAGTGAAAGTAAGTGCTGTGTCCTTCAACACTGGCAGATAACGTTATTGTCACCGTCAAGTTCCTGTGAACAGTAAAGCAGACCTGCAAGTGGGTGAGAACGGCTGCGTTTTGAACCAACGATGCAATACTGAGTGAGGTAAGAACTGAACGAATTACTCAATGAAATATTTAAAAAACCAAATATTTGCCTTGAACGATAGTTTTCGGGATTGTAGTTGCTTACTCGATTAAATTTTTGGTTAGGTGAGGAGATGGGATGTTATGTATGTTATATTTCTACCTTTTGAAGCATAGGTAAGATCAAACTTCTGAACTATTTTAACACCATTCACCACGCTACACAGGACATCCACTTGACCAGTCAACCAGTCACCCGGCCTCTGAAGGAAATGGCCCCATGAATAAAGTTCATAGTCTAAAAAATATTTAGAGGCGCACCTCGAAACACTGACACCTTATCAGGAGGAGCCTCACCACAACACAAGCATCAGGAGGAGCCTCACCACAACACAAACATCAGGAGGAGCCTCACCACAACACAAGCATCAGGAGGAGCCTCACCACAACACAAACATCAGGAGGAGCCTCACCACAACACAAACATCAGGAGGAGCCTCACCACAACACAAGCATCAGGAGGAGCCTCACCACAACACAAACATCAGGAGGAGCCTCACCACAACACAAACATCAGGAGGAGCCTCACCACAACACAAACATCAGGAGGAGACTTACCGTTATACCTCCACTAACGTCATTCATTGTTTACTGATAAGACGTAGAGCGCAAATGGAAGGACCATGGTGATAATTTTGCCAGTTCTTTACGGGAAAATCTGCTCTCTCTCTCTCTCTCTCTCTCTCTCTCTCTCTCTCTCTCTCTCTCTCTCTCTCTCTCTCTCTCTCTCTCTCTCTCTGGGAAGCAGTTGGCAGGACACCCCTGACCACCAGGGACGTACTACCACTATGGTGTCGGGAGGGTTAGTAACGGCGACTCAGTGAGCCAGCACTTCAGTGGCTGTAGAGTTCCACTCTTTGTTTCAAGTTGTTGTCTTTCCTTGCTGCCTAACCTACACGTAGAATGCTATCATTTACTTCACAAACACAGACACTCTACTCCTGACAAAATGTAACTCACACAACTTGTTGTTCTGAAGTTCAATTTTCCTGGGGTGAGCGATACGCGCTACCCTGCTATTTTTGTAACTATGTAAATGTAGAATCACCGGAATATTTTAACATGAGTTAAGCCTTCAGGCCATGTCAAACGTTGTCTTTGTTCCATGGGTAATATACAGAATACAAATGACCTTCATCAATATGAATAATTTAATCCAAGTCGACCATACTCTTTCTTTGACGGCTCTCGCTCTTATAATGATAAGCAATTCCGCCATTCTAGATATGTATGAATATATGTAAGTTCCCAAGCGTACTTTGGTGTAATAATCACATCGTCAGGATAGATACAAGAATGATACAGAAGACGTAGAATATCTGCTGATATACAGGGAAGAGACGTAGCTTAGACGCCATTGGTAAATAAAAGTTACCGAACACCACCATCCGGTAACGCTTGTTTACTAATGACGTCTTAGCTACGTCTCTTCCTTGTATACCAACCTATTGTTCTACGTCTTCTGTATCATTCTTGTATCTCTCCTGATGATATCATTATACAAAAGTGCACTTGAGAACTTATCGTATATCATTTTCCTGGTAGTTTTATGCATACACTAGATCATGCGCACTCCTGTGACCGCTTGCCATATATGCATATATTAGAAAAGATCACAATGTAGCTCGTGATAGGTTTTATACCGGGCAGACTGGTAAGGATCTTTTTGTTAGACTTATGCAGCATAAATGTAGTATAAGAACAGGACAAGAATCAAATACCTTGTTTAATCATATCAAGAATTATTATCATTGTATTGACTGGAGTAAAGCCATCGCAGTTATCAACTCTAACTCCAGTACCACGAGAAATATTATTGAATCTTCTATTATGAGATACACAAAGAATTGTAACATTAATATTAGTGAAGGTCTATACAAATTGGATAGCTTTATTGTTGATAAGATTTGTAAACAGTTCCCCTTCTTGTCCAAGTAATAGATTTATAATACGCATGTTGCCAGACTTGGCGTCCTAGCTACGTCTCTTCGTTGTATATCAACTGACTGATATGTCTTTTGTGTATCTCCCCTGATGATGTGATTATTACACGGAAGTGCACTTGGGAATTTATGTGTGTGTGTGTGTGTGTGTGTGTGTGTGTGTGTGTGTGTGGGTATCATTCATTATGACAAAATGTGTTACTCGGGTTGACGAATAAACACAGGGAGAACATCCGTGTTTTATCCATACTTATCAACACACCAAAGAGGTCACATCAACAACCTACATATATCAAACAAGTATGATCACAATACCAAAGCTGCCGGGTGGGAGGAAGGCAGGTGCTAAACCCAGCAGCAGCTGCGGGCCCAGCCTTGTGTGACCCGCGCGACACCCTTATATGTCAGGGTCACCAGGCACCGAAAAATGGTTGGTGCAAGGAGTATGTTGACCGGAACGAGAGACAACGCTACTGTCACTACTACTGCTGTCGCTACCATTGTTCGCACTGCTGCTGTCCTCATTGCTACTACTGCTGTTGCTGCTGATGTTGTCACTGCTTCTTCTGCTGTTGCTGCTGATGTCGTCACTGTTGCAGGGTCACTCTAGTTCCCATCCATCATCAGAGACCCTTCAGGTTCTTCAGCTCCTGTAGCACTTGTTAATGATCCACGGATAAGTGAAGGAGGAAGTAGTGTGAGGACGTTTGGTCCAATCAGCCAACTAGACAGCCAGTCAACTATGCTCTAGATGAGTCAGTGATAAACCAGCGCGGTAGAGGGCAGTAGTGGCAACGGTTGAACCAGTGATACCACCCACCACCTGATCAATAATGTCAACATCCGGTGGACGAGGAAAGGTCGACCGTGCTTCCCTGGCGTTTGGCTACTCAACTTCCGGAGGCTGCCTGCTCATTCGGGAGGTGAGGGTGTATAGTAATACTGCTATGCCTGATTTTCAGGAGTTCCTGGTTAACCAGATATGTCTGAACATGATGACAAGCCAAGTTACCCGAGTAACCTTGATTATCCAGAAAGAGTTACTAAAAGGTATCTGATTATCTGGAGTGTTTTTTTTCAACGTTAAAAACTGTTTTATAGTATAAGTAAGCCGTAAGTTCTATGGGAGATCATCATAATTGAAGAAATTACAGGAAAAAGTTTAGATGCAGTAAATGCCAATATGGTAAAAAAACAAACTAACAGGTAACTGGAGAACTGACGCGAGATAACATCGAAATGTTTCAACGCTGAGCTATTCCTTCAACTGAGTTTGCACTTCAGAAGGTGCTCTCAAGTTTGCATGACATTCAAAGGTAAAGAGAAGGATAAACTTAAGCTTAACGGAAGGATATAACCACGAAATGTCAAAATATCTTTTAGAATGGTCTTTAAAAATGCCCGTAAATAACTAATACATCCATAGGTTTTTTCTGTATAAATAAAACTAAACAATTGGAAGGTTCCCAGTGACTGAAGGATCGCTAATGTCACACCAACATCCCAAAGGGGTGAAGTGAAACATCCATTAAACTACCACTCTCACCCCAGGAAATGTGATGTAACGGACCTCCATGGTGTATCGGTTAGTGTTCCTAACGCTTAAAAACAGAAATCATTGTGTTGCATCAGATGGTAAGGTGAATAAATGGGTAGGAGCAGCATGTCAGGTACCACAGGCATCGGTCCTTGGCCCCATTCTCTCCATAATCTTTACTAATGATCTACAGACAGGACTAACCTCAAAAGATCTCTTAAGTTTGCCGAGACGCAAAACAAGGGTGGAACGCCACATCCAAACACGATTATATAAGATGAAATAATGTTGACAAGTTATTTGATTGTTCAGAGACAAATCTACATTACACCACCGAGAAATGTGACGAGAAGCACATCGGTAATACGATCATGTATGAAAGTAAAATGTTTATAAAAACATTATCACTATCGGCTGAAGAGAGGGATCTTATCCTTATTATCAATATCGACACTGTGTAAAGAAAACAAAGTCTTATTGTGAGAATCTATAACAAATTGAATGATAACATTCACAGCCAGAACTCAACATACAAGACCCAGAAACAATATGTACTTTACATAATGCGATGGTCAGACCTCATATCGAATAATTTATGCAGATTTGGTCACTTGATTATCAGATAGACAAACATATGTGAGTCCAGAGTAGACCCACCAGACTCATATAGGGGTTGTGAGACAAGGTGTGCACGGAAACTCAGATAACCTTTCTCTTGCAGTACGAATGAAGACTAAGAAACGATCTCATACATGTTCATAAACAGTTATAGAACACTGACAAAATCACTCACGAGGGTATGTTTCATATGTAAGACCACCTGGTTACCTGATACATCGGTAGTGAAATTACCAAGAAAGAGGTGCTATATAAGAGAGAATAGATAGATGCATATGTTATAGAAGTGAGAAAAGATAGATGCATGCTATAGAAGTGAGAAAAGATATTGCAATAGAAAGGTAATTATACGCTTGGAAAACTACCCTATGATAGCGTTAGTGCATAGTTCGAACATTCATAAAAAGCGACTATATAATAATGTAGAAAAAATCCAGTACGTTTGACTTTTTCTTTCTTTCGAACGAACAAGTAGGACGCTTTCAACAGATAACCTCGTTACAATCCAACAGGTCTGTTACATATTCTCTTATACATTCTCATATAACTTGAGCAAATTGTTTGCAATCATTTCACCCTTCACCGGTCTTCTGTCATCCTACAGCCACTGTATTTATCTCAAAGAATGGTATCGTGCGGAACAGACAGGCGGGGCCGCTTTGGGCAGGTGAACCAGTCATGAAGACACCTACTGGCAGAGCTAGCATGACGCTGCAGTTATCCCGACGTTTAAGTCCTTCACTTGGAGATAATTGGGGCCCTGGCTGGACAACCTCTCCTTTATCATAAGGTTTATACATGTCGCTTAATGACCTAAGTAATTGTAGTTAAAAGTTGGAACGTTGATACATAGAGTCATTAAATTTTCACTTTCATAAATTCGAAGATGTTGGTCACGGTTCCTATTTGGGTGGTTGAAGTTAATGATAGAACTGATTGCAATCAGAGGATAACAAAATTCGATAGAATCAAGTAACGTACCAGTTTACATTGGCTAGATGCTTTAATAAGAAAATCCAGAATTTACTGGCTAAGGTACAGGGAGTCAGAATATCATTAGCTGGTTGGCTGTGATGAATGATGATACTATACATGAATAAAGATAGGATGAGAATTAAAAGCATTTCCTGAGAATATCAATAAAAGTTTTCCCGCGATTATTTTAAGTGGATGTTATGGTTAAGAACTGGATGGAGACATGTCAGCCACACAGATGATTCACGAAACTTGAAGGAATGTGGTCAGACCTGCAGATAATTGACCGTGATCAAGTTAATAATGCAGCTGTTGAAGCCAAGGACGATAGATAACATTTCTCTACAATAACGAAATGGGCGCAGGTGAGGAAGAAGCTGGGATACTCATCGTAAGGCTGGGGAGGCTGGTAAACGGCATTTTGGGGACACCCAAGCAGACACTACAACATAGGTACCAAGCAGGTAAACATCATTGTAGCGTACATGGCTGACGTGGTGGGTGCCAAACCTGTATCCACGCAGAGGACAACTGAATTAGCGAGCCCGCCACACATGAATCACAGGAAGCAACGGCTGTGGTCTGATCGCTCCATGCTATGAAACCCACCACACACATACCACTGGACGCAACACCTGGGCTTTGTCCAGCAGAAAATCCCTTCCCCTGCGCTCCCTCCTTTCAAAGTAGATTTTCTCAGAAGTTTGACAAAATTTACATCACTGAGCACATGAACAGCTTAGGTATTAACCAGTGGCTTGATGTAAACTGTTTTCATAATGTAAATTAATTTTGCGAGCCCATCGTTGCAATAGGAAGCTAGTATTAAGTTTGTTGATCTTTGAGATGGGTTTGTTCAAAAAGGCTAGGATTGGATCTCAACTTTCACTGTAGTTAACAAACATAAAGAAATAAAATCATCAAGGAGAGAGAGAGAGAGAGAGAGAGAGAGAGAGAGAGAGAGAGAGAGAGAGAGAGAGAGAGAGAGAGAGAGAGAGAGAGAGAGAGAGAGAGAGAGAGAGACTCGCCCCGGCATCAACTGATCAATTCACAGTACAGTTTCTAGCAAGTTTTTGTTTATTGTATTCTTATGTTTTTCGTTTATCCTTTATTGGAATAAGAAGCCTAACCTACTGAAACATTTCCATATTCAGAGGTAAATGACACTTGCTATTCTTATGAGTCTCCAAAACTTAAAAGAAAATCAGTAACAATATTACCAAGTTTTATCTGGCAATTTTATTATGACATCTCTATCAGCTGCTCTCTGGTCATTGAAAATTTGTGTTTGTCACCTGTACTGTTCTTGCACATATACGTACATACACGCAGAAGAATGATAAAAGAACAAGTGATACAAGACTTTGCTGGTAGTCACAAGGAAAACGACACACGAAGATTCAAGCACTTTCGTGATATTTCACATCTTTAGAAATAGTCAACATCCACCTAGGCATTCCTGAACATGTGAAATCATACGAAAGCTCTTGAATCCTCGTGTTTCATTATCCTAGTTTCTGCCGATATATATATACATATATATATATATATATATATATATATATATATATATATATATATATATATATATATATATATATATATATATATATATATATATATATATATATAGTGAGTCAGTTGTTGTTCGCTGATGATACAGCGCTGGTGACTGAGTTTGGTAAAGTGGGTTAAAGAAGAAAGTTAAGAGTAAATGTGAATAAGAGCAAGGTTATTAGGTACAGTAGGGTTGAGGGTCAAGTCAATTGGGAGGTAAGTTTGAATGGAGAAAAACTGGAGGAAGTAAAGTGTTTTAGATATCTGGGAGTGGATCTGGCAGCGGATGGAACCATGGAAGCGGAAGTGAATCATAGGGTGGGGGAGGGGGCGAAAATCCTGGGAGCCTTGAAGAATGTGTGGAAGTCGAGAACATTATCTCGGAAAGCAAAAATGGGTATGTTTGAAGGAATAGTGGTTCCAACAATGTTGTATGGTTGCGAGGCGTGGGCTATGGATAGAGTTGTGCGCAGGAGGATGGATGTGCTGGAAATGAGATGTTTGAGGACAATATGTGGTGTGAGGTGGTTTGATCGAGTAAGTAATGTAAGGGTAAGAGAGATTTGTGGAAATAAAAAGAGCGTGGTTGAGAGAGCAGAAGAGGGTGTTTTGAAATGGTTTGAGCACATGGAGAGAATGAGTGAGGAAAGATTGACCAAGAGGATATATGTGTCGGAGGTGGAGGGAACAAGGAGAAGTGGGAGACCAAATTGGAGGTGGAAAGATGGAGTGAAAGAGATTTTGTGTGATCGGGGCCTGAACATGCAGGAGGGTGAAAGGCGGGCAAGGAATAGAGTGAATTGGATCGATGTGGTATACCGGGGTCGACGTGCTGTCAATGGATTGAATCAGGGCATGTGAAGCGTCTGGGGTAAACCATGGAAAGTTGTGTGGGGCCTGGATGTGGAAAGAGAGCTGTGGTTTCGGGCATTATTGCATGGCAGCTAGAGACTGAGTGTGAACGAATGGGGCCTTTGTTGCCTTTCCTAGCGCTACCTCCCACACATGAGGGGGGAGGGGGATGTTATTCCATGTCTGGCGAGGTGGCGATGGAAATGAATAAAAGCAGACAGTGTGAATTGTGTGCATGTCTATATATGTATGTGTCTGTGTTTGTATATATATATATGTGTACAGTGAGATGTATAGGTATGTATATTAGCGTGTGTGGACGTGTATGTATAAACATGGGTATGGGGGTGGGTTTGGCCGTTTCTTTCGTCTGTTTCCTTGCGCTACCTCGCAAACGCGGGAGACAGCAACAAAGCAAAATGAATATAGAATAAATATATATATATACATATATTCCTATGCGTCCACGGGGAAAATAAAACACGAAAAGTTCCCAAGTGCACTTTCGTGTAATGATCACATCATCAGGGGAGGCACAAGAGAGAAATATAACAGTCAGTTGATATACATCGAAGAGACGAAGCTAGGACGCCATTTTGGTAAACATGTGATATATATATATATATATATATATATATATATATATATATATATATATATATATACATATGATGTGTGGAAGGCGAGAACATAATCTCGGAAAGCTAAAATGGGTGTTTGAAGGAATAGTGGTTCCAACAATGTTATATGGTTGCGAGGCGTGCGCTATAGATAGGGTTGTGCGGAGGAGAGTGGATCTGCAGGAAATGAGATGTTTGAGAACAATGTGTGGTGTGAGGTGGTTTGATCGAGTAAGTAATGAAACGGTAAGAGAGACGTGTGGTAATAAAAAGAGTGTGGTTGAGAGAGCAGAAGAGGGTGTTTTGAAATGGTTTGGTCACTTGGAGAGAATGAGTGAAGAACGATTGACAAAGAGGATATAGGTGTCAGAGGTGGAAGGAACGAGAAGTGGGAGACCAAATTGGAGGTGGAAGGATGGAGCGAAAAAGATTTTGAGCGATCGGGGCTTGAACATGCAGGAGGGTGAAAGGCGTGCAAGGACTAGAGTGAATTGGAACGATGCGATATGTCGGTGTCGACGTGCTATCAATGGATTGAACCAGGTCATGTGAAGCGTCTGGGATAAACCATGGACAGTTTTGTGGGGCCTGGATATGGAAAGGGAGCTGTGGTTTCGTTGCATTATACATGGCAGCTAGAGACTGAACGTGAACGAATGTGGCCTTTGTTGTCTTTTTCTAGCGCTACCTTGCAGTAAGTATGAATTATGTACATGTGTATATATGTATATGTCTCTGTATGTATATATATGTATACATTGAAATGTATAAGTATGTATATGTACGTGTGTGGACGTGTATGTATACAAATATATATATATATATATATGTGTATGCGGGTTTCTTCTGCCATTCTTTCGTCTGTTTCCTTGCGCTACCTCGCTAACGCGGGAGACAGCGACAAAGTATAATAAATGAATGAATATATATATATATATATATATATATATATCCCTGGGGATAGGGGAGAAGGAATACTTCCCACGTATTCCCTGCGTGTCGTAGAAGGCGACTAAAAGGGAAGGGAGCGGGGGGCTGGAAATCCTCCCCTCTCGTTTTTTTTCTTTTTTTTTTTTTTTTTAATTTTCCAAAAGAAGGAACAGAGAAGGGGGCCAGGTGAGGGTATTCCCTCAAAGGCCCAGTCCTCTGTTCTTAACGCTACCTCGCTATCGGGGGAAATGCCGAATAGTATGAAAAAAAAAAAAAAAAAATATATATATATATATATATATATATATATATATATATATATGAATGAGAGACAAAGACAAGAATTCGATGCTGTGGTATGAATGCAGACAACATTCACACACGACGATATACTTTCAATCTACCTTTGAAATGGTGTTATTTGATTTACAACTAAACAATTCATTTGGGTCATTTCCTCACAAAGAAAGTTATGGAAATTCCAGTTGGAGCAGGAAAATAAAGATAATATTTCATCTGGATGAGCAAATACTCCAGAAAGATACGAGATTGACGAACGAAAATACTGGAAATTATCGTACATGAGCAGTCTGTGGGCAGCTGGCCGACTGCACCTGTAGTTTCGCATCCTTGCCTCTCACTGGCTATTGAGCTGTGGCAGACACGTGCTACTAGCCAATCAGAGCAGGTGTACTTTCGAGCAGTGACAGCACACCAATTATCACAGTTCCTGTATAACAGTCAGGTCGAACAACGACTTACATGATAGTGGCCTCGCGGTAGAACTGGCCAAGCTGCACTATAATGTGCTTAAACAGAACTATGTAATTTCAGTAATTCTGAAATGTCATTATTCACGGTCAGAGGAATAGTTATCTTACTTCAGCCCTGATTGTCAGGCATCACAACACGGAGGCCACCATCTAATTATTCTCTAACACCTGCCCGCTCTCAATGTCAACAGGTAAATGCATCAAATCTCTTGTCTTTACCAATACATTTTTTCAATAATTCTAGGAGTGAAGACCAGTTGAATGTTCAATAAAACCACTTCATTGAAAGATAGAGTTATGATGATATACTTATAAACCGAAGTAAATATGGATCATCGAATATACGGGAGTATATGCACAAACATACATAAACTCTACATTGCCTGCGGACTACACACTTTTCTTGTTACATCTTGCATGTTTTAGAGGCCTGGCAGTGGAGAGTCTGCTGGAGGCAGAGGCCCTAGTGGGGCACCAAATTCCCCTTCCTCAACTGCTTACTATTCTGTACCCCTGCCCATTATTGTCGCCTTCCAACGCCCTAGCTTTGCCACAGTAGCCTCCCTATCACTAGTCACCAACGGGCAAATGTCTCCACCGACTCATAAAGTTCCACCTCCCCAGCTTCTCTGGTCACACTTAAACACTCCAGTCTCCCCACCAACACACTGTTCCCCACCATACCAATGTCACCCACTATCAAAACCTCAACACCACTCAAACACTTCCTCCACACTCTGTGCCGCCCACACCACCCAGACCCTCCGTAGCTCAAACATCCTAACTAACTCCGCTTTCTTATCCACCACCTGAGTATTCCTAACAACTGACAACCCTCACCTCTATCAAGCATTCCTAAACTTAGTGAGAAATAGAAAAACAAATGGATTTGTATGTAGCATTTATGGATCTGGAGAAGGCATATGATAGAGTTGATAGAGATGCTCTGTGGAAGGTATTAAGAGTATATGGTGTGGGAGGCTAGTTGCTAGAAGCAGTGAAAAGTTTTAATCGCGGATGTAAGGCATGTGTACAAGTAGGAAGAAAGGAAAATGTTTGGTTCCCAGTGAGCGGAGGTTTGCGACAGGGGTGCGTGATGTTTCCATGGTTATTTGATTTGTTTATGGATGGGGTTGTTAGGGAGGTGAATGCAAGTTTTGGAGAGAGGGGCAAGTATGCAGTCTGTTGTGGATGAGAGAGCTTGGGATGTGAATCAGTTGTTGTTCGCTGATGATACATCGCTGGTGGCTGATTCGGGTGAGAAACTGCAGAAGCTGGTGACTGAGTTTGGTAAAGTGTGTGAAAGAAGAAAGCTGAGAGTAAATGTGAATAAGAGCAAGGTTATTAGGTACAGTAGGGTTGAGGGACGAGTCAATTGGGAGGTACGTTTGAATGGAAAAAAACAAGACAGGATTTTAAGATCCTCCAAAAATCGTAAATATTTTCTCGGTTTTTTTTTCTATATCTTTATATATTTTCTATATCTATATATTTTTCTATATCTCAATCAATGTCCGGCCTTGATGTGGACTTTTGTTGGTTAATGGAGCTTCGAACGTATGAATGATGGAAAACACTTTCACAAACAAAGCAAAAATCTCTGGATGATGTGATAAGATTATCTTACCACTCACTTGAGGATAGACTGTAAAAGAAAGGAGAAATCTAAGGTGTTGCGACAAGGTGACGAGTAAAGCCTGAACTCGGGACTCTACTCCTGACTTAACGACCACCACTGAGCTACGGTCATATCTTAGGTTCACGCGATCGTGTAGGAAAGTTGTTCGAACGTTTCTTTTGTTTCCATCTGCATCAGGTTGACTTTGTTAGTATCATGGAAAAGGCTGTCGTATGAGAGTTGTCGTATGTATTACCGTTACGCCTACCACTACCTACAGAATTATTTTGTTTGTCTAAGAGCACGAATAACAACGAATAGAAAACGATTCGAATTTTTCAGACTTCCATCAGGCTCATTCCTTTACGCGACTTAGTCTATAGAATGATAAAAGAAATCAATAATTAGGCCTAACTTCTAAACACTTTACATCTGGTAGCTCTACGTGAATAAGTACGCGGAAAACGTCCAATGATGATGATAGAAGTATGCCAAATGATAAATTGTCAACTTGGTCCAAAAACTGGCAAATAAAACAAAAAGTAACAAGGCAAGTGAGGAAAGTTGAACTAAAGTCAAACTTTTCTTCCTGTTGGAACGGAGAGTCGGGTGGTGACCTGATCGAGTTCTGTTTTGAGGGATAGATTTAAGAACATTACCAGTAGTGTGGTGGTTACTGTAGCTGACTATGAGCCATACACGGGCCCAACGCGCTTCCTGAGCGCATCAGTCGGCCCACATGTCGTCTTGTGGACGAGAATACGCTTGTAGTTTATTTCCCTGACATGATCAGCGTTGCCTTGCATTACATTTGCTCCTCAGCTTTCGTCACAGATATAACATGTGAAAGTGTTTTTGTATTAGCGTCTGCATCTTGGAGTCACTTGTTAGCCTCGTTCCTTTTTACAGGACAACTTATCGAGTTCCAGCAGGAACTCTCGACACACTTTCTTGTACATTCCTTGACACACTTTTCAAGACATCTTTCAACATACTTTCGAGTACAACCCACGGCACACTTTCCTTTCACTGCTTGCCATACTACTTGTAACTGTAGCTGGAGGATAACCCGTCCAATCAGGATCTTCTTCAAGTACTCCTACAACCACACACCTGCAGGTCCCTCACCACCACAAGCCTGAAGGTCCCCCTTCCACCACACACCACCACATGCCTATCTCTACGTAACCCACAATCAAACAGTCCTTCCTAGAACTTCTCCATCCTTTTCGGCAGGGTTTTTCCTCTCATCCTAAATCTTCCGATTCTTGTCTACTCTTCTCCATTTACACTTGACCAATCTCTCTAGCTGCATATAGTGTTTAGGCATGACCATTCCTCCCGAGAAACTATTCTCAGAGTTTATCAAACTCTGCCTCGATGAAATTTTTCTTTAAACTGATTCTGTCTGTCCTCCATATCTCACGTTCACTTCACAAAAAACCAGTCCCGAGCGTCTGCAGTGTATTAGTCATGCGGTTGATTTGGATCAATGCACATTTGCATCTGTGTGGTACATTGGACCACACTTCCCCAGAACCATCATAATTCTTAGAGTTTTTCTCATCGCTTTCTATAACCTTTAGCTCTTCATCGCAACTCACTTCTTCAAAATATCAAAGGATGTCATCAAATGCATTAAACACGAAGCCTTTAAGCCTCTCCATGAATAAATTCCCACATAGCTTGTCTCTGATGTTGTAAAATCATATTAATTTAAATCGGGTTCTTAACATAGTACTCCACATCTTCAGCCAACCTGCCGGTGTGTTGCTGAATTCCAAGCGACCGTATCGGGCACACAAGTCAGCATACTCAACCACACCAGAACTGCAGTGACCATAAGTACTTCTTCCATATTCATATCAATTGATTAGTTTTACGTGAATATACCATGTATAGGGCAGTGTTTTAAGACTCTCCAGCAGTCGATAGCTATTAAACCTAGTAACATGCGGCCACATCTATTTTTCCAATAACATAATGAATGAAGAGTTAAAAAACAAGAGATTCCTATTTTGTTTAACCGTCTATAAGCTTAGGCCGTTCATTCCTCTAGCAGTTCTGACACATGACCTATCTAACGCAAACAATTCATCGCCTCTGAGAGTAACCTTTTTCACATTCCACAACGTTTCTGTTTCTGCTGTGTAGAGGGCTGTTTGCTGGTGCATGAACAGCTGGTGTAGGCATCCCTCCTGTCTTCCTAGAATGTATCATGCCATCAACAATACAAAGATCTGTCTCATGTAAGATTCCACTTTGATAAGACCCGGGCTTTATCTCTCGTCACAATTCATAAGTTTTTGATTCTGTTAGTTGCCATCTTTTGTTTTCATACTTTGAGTGTTGTGATCTTTATTTCGAATGCCTTATACTCATGTTCATCTTTCTATGGCACTTCCATACGCTCGTCTCTTAACTGTATGGAGGCATTATATTTCGTCAAGTTGCACGTCTTTCTTATCAATGAGCTGCGCATATGTGTTAGGAAAGAAATATAATTTTTTACTTTCCTCTTGCTTGAAAACCTCCTTTAGGTTTCTGATGTTTACTTCTTAGTTATGATCTATTTATGTAAAATGGGGAGAGGTCTCCATTAGCAAAGCCTATCTTTTAAACTTTCACTTACTCTACTACGTCGAGTGCAGGAAAATTGAATTTAAGAATAAATATGTGAGGTACATATTGTATAGTGTTGTGTGTGAGATGAATAAAGTGTGTGTGTGCAGACTGAATGTGAGGCAGAAAAGAAATGCAGTTGTCTGGACCAAGAAAGGAAACTTAAAAAACTACTTTAGTGCTAGCTCTCTGTGCTGCCGTTGCTAACCCTCCAGATATCCAAGTGGCAGTACCTTCATGGTCAGTTACTGTCTCCCACCTGCTACGCGGTGCCCCATAGTATGTGCCGCAGAGTTGATGCCCTACGTTGGTGACTAAGACCTGGCCGTTCACACACTCAGTGTTTCCACATGTCTGGAATTGTGGTGCAAACTCACCATTGCTACACTAAGGGAAGGATTCAGTAAGGTGCCACATTACTAGTCTCGGTCAGTACGTAGTAAAACAATCGATAAAAGTAAATAGCAATTTGTTGTCGTAGATGGTCGACACACACACACACACACACACACACACACACACCAGTATGCATATATCGACCAATCCCGAGTGGAGGATGAGGTTAGGCTTGGGCCCGGCTGTAGCACCCGGGATTCGAACCCAGGTGGACCCGTTCTTGATTCATATTCATCGATGCTAATCACAACAGCAAGACAGCTCGTGTACGTATGTGTATATGTGTGTGAGTGTGCATATTGGAGCATGCGGCGTTGTATACATATGCAGTATGTACAATTTTCTGCGAAAATACGCTCAGTGTAGGCATAGCAGCGACGGAGGAGCCGCCTGCGCGGCCTCCGGATCAGTGTTCGCAACGGTGATGCGAACCAACAGGCCACAACCAGAGTTCAGAAATGATGACTTAACTGTTTCGAGACTAGAAGTTCTCCAGCGACCTCCTGTAAAGGCAGCAGCAATACGAGGATAATTTGACTCCCATTAGTTTATGGATATGAAACTTTTAGAAATTATGAGGGGAAGCAGTAGCTAATACCTGCATAGTTAACAGCAAGTACCTACAGATTTTGAACAAACAGAACAGAAATCAGTTATGATTATGAAACATTTTTCGAACAATCGTGGCTGTAAGATATATTTCATTTTCCTTCAAAATATGAAATTCTTAAGTGAGACAACACCAAAAGCATTGAGACATCAAAACAAACAATGAAACATTGCCGTTAGTCACTTTGGATGATGTTGAACTGAGGGGAACTGTATTGGTCTGACTTTCTGTTTCTTTCCTATTTATACATTGTTTCACAAAAACACAATTGCAGCGCAAACACCTGCCTTGGCCTGGCCTATCATGGTGTTGTCTTGTAATCTTCAGTATTATCGGTGTGGGAGGAATGGAATTCTGATGGTGACGAATCCGCTACTGTGAATCTTATCCGCGAGCAATTTTCGCCAAGTCACCAAAATATATCGTTTACTTCTTTCTTTTGAAGTCAGTTTAATGTGTGATGTATAAGAGTAGAACTTAAGGGGATTGTTACTGTCAGTCTGTAGATAACGTCACCATAGATCAACAAGGCTTCGGTGACAATATCCTTCTCATCTACTGTCATCTATCAAACAACATGAATAATGTGACAAAGCAACATAAGTGTCGAGACAGGCATTGAGACACAACAACACAAATAGTAAGACACAATAAAACAAACAACAAAATACAACGCAAGCAATGAGACACAGCACCATAAATAGTATGATACAACAACAAAAGCAGCGAGACAACATAAACTGTAAGATCCAACAACATAAGTAATGATAAACAACAACACAAGCAATAAGGTACAACTGCACCTACTTCTATCGCTCCTTCAATTTGCTCGCTTCATCAAACCAATGGAATCCTCTCATGGGATCTTCCTGTGAGTCTTTGTGTTAATGATTGATTGAGCAAGAATACTCCTCTGTTAGCCACTATCAAAATATTGACCCAGGTGTATCAACTCCTGAAACGCTTTTGGTGGAAGTTTAGAGGAAAAAAGAGATTAATCTATTCTTCGCTTTATTAGGTCAACTTTATGTGCAAATTATGTGCAAATCAATAGATCTTTCGTAAGTTGATGTAGTTGTGCTGAGTTGTAATGGTCTTCCAAGCTACGTAGGGAAATCCTTTACATGAGTTACTGTGTCTTATCTTTTTATCAATCTTTTTTGCTCACAGACGTGAAGAGCTTTTACAGTGCTGAATCTGTAATGAGCTGCATGTACCTGCAAACAAGTACATGTCCAGGTACATGTGTGTTCGATATTCTTGATGAAGCTATAGGGTTTTATCAACATAAATCTGGTTACGATTGGTTAATTAAACTCATCATCTAGCAAACATATATGCTCAATCTCATTAGGGATTAAGCGAGATTACACGTCAACTGTATTCCTATGCTGTGCGTTACTCAGTAAAATTCGTTCTTCACGTACTAACCATCAAGCAACTAAAACACTAATTTATACTTTTGGAAATAATTTCTCTTTCATACACAGAAAATCTTAAGGTATTTCCACTGATGAACAGTGACTGACGATTGTTTACAATGAAAAAGAAAAACTTTGGTCATTGCTGGTGGCCACGTCGGCCCCCTCAGCACGGAGACGTCAGGACGCTGTACGTCTGCCTTTGGTGTATTCATCACCTCTGACGATGTTTGCTGAGCTAACAGATTGGTAACAATAGCCGCGAACAGCGAGAGCAGCAAGAGAGATGCGAAACAAAGATGTTGATGACCAGAAGGAAACTTCAGGACAAAGAGGTTGGCGACCAATGGCTCCGCTGAGGTAAGTGATTGACGACCTTAGGAATGAGAGGGTCGACACAACAATGAGAACAAGTACACAGCAAACATTTGTCGAAAAGAAAATCATAATAAACAAAATTAACAAAGCATTGATTAACTAAACGACTGAAGCTGAAGACTGCAAAGATCCTGATGATGTTGTGTTGAGATAAAGGTAGAGATGGGTGGATCTGGCCATAACGGCCTGCTCAGCCAAGCTCCCAGTGTGGTCGGTGTTCCAGACACTGACTTTGTACACAACATAACATCTCTCCAGTTACGTTCAATATTTATCAGGTAAAGGTTACGGGGAGGCGAGAGCCGATCCTCGTCCAAAAATTAAGAAAATACGACGTGGCTTTCCAAGAGGTGAGTTCATTCCCGTAGGCCGGAGGCAGTGGGAGGTAAGAACCAACATATGAAGACGTGAGCAAACACAAACACGTGACCTTTCTGCAAGCCTATTTGTCTTGCCTATCGTGTAGATCACTGTTGAAGAATACGCTATCAAACCAATCATACCCAGGGGACGTATCATCCTCGCAAGGGTCGTATCATCATGTTAAAGCAATCTGCCGTAGTCCTTAAAAAGATTAAGCATTTTGTGAGGTCATTTACATGGTATGAAACAGAAGATATTACTGAAAAGTAGAATGCAAAGTGAGGTAATTAGCATAGTTCATAAAAACAACAGCAAATGATAGGAATCTTACATAATGCGGTAATTAGGCAGCAAGTGAGAGAAACACTAACCATTCTTCAACAGTAAGGCAACAGGTGACGAGCACCATTACGTTAGATCAACAGTAGAGCAACAGGGGAGGTGAGACAATAGACAAAGGTCAACATTAAAGTAACAGATGATATGGCGCTAAACGAATCTCAGCTGTAAAGTAACAGATAAAGGAAAACACAATACAAATGTCAGCGGTATGAGGAGCTACGAGGAAACTCATTTGAAAAAGTCAACAGTCAATTGGGAAAGTAAGTGTGTTACTGGAGAAAGGTCTGATGTAGCGTCAGATGTTTTCAAAAACAACTAGAGAGGTTAATTATATGGCGATGGATCAGGGTGAGCATAAGACAAAAGTCAAAAGTAAGGTCACAAATATAGGGAGAAACTAAAGTCACTAGCAAGTTCACATGTATGGGAACACACTGAGGAAAGGTTAATGGTAATGTCACAGGAATGGAAACATACTGGGCAGAGGCCAATGATAAGGTCAGAGGTATTAGGAGATAGTTGAGAAAAATTTGGTAAGATCATAGACGTAGAGGGACACTTGCGAAAGGTTAACGGCAAGATCACAGGAGCGGAGATAAATCAAAGAAAGTTCAATGATGATTTCAAAGGTATGGGAGATACTAAAGATAGTCAGGGATAAGGTCACAGATGTGCAGAGGCACGAGACAAGTCAGCTTTATGGTAACTAGGGTCAACAATAAAGTCACAAGACACAAAGAGAGTGGATGTGGAGGATAACTGAACAGAATAATTGATAAGGATAGACAGCTTACAATGGACGATATATCAATGATAAAAAGCGAGAAGTGTAAAGAATGAAGAAAATCAGCAAGATATCGGGTGAGCTGGGGTATAAAACAAAGGCCACTTTCAGGATAGCAGGTGGGTAAGGAGGAACTGAACAAAGAGCACCGGCAAGATAACCAAGAAAAGGTACTACACAAAGGACATGACGCCAGACCTGAGGGAGTGTTGACACGGCGAGAGTAATGCCCGGGTGGTGATCACACGAGTGTTGACGTGCAGGCCACCCTCCCTGCGCGAGTAACCGCACAAAAAGAAAAAAAAATGTCATCAGGAAATAGAAAAGTCATCTCCATCGAGGCGGTGTAATTACTACGAGTGATCCAGAAAACTTGTGAACGAAAAAGAATCGATGTTTGAGCAGACTTGACGGGTATCTTTCAGGTCATGTAAATATCATAAGGCAATTCATATGTAAATTGGACCACGCGGTAGGTTGCGGACTACCATAGGAAGTTTGACAATAAGTGTGAAAAACTTTCAATGAAAGTCATTGGCAAAGTCCTTGTTATCGCTTGTGAGCTTATAAAATGTAAGAAAGAAGAGACTAAGAGTTTCGTCACTTACCTGAATATCTCGACCCTGATATTCAGAATATTTGTCTCAGTCTTTTTCGTAAAATGATGGAACACTGATTTTCAGGACAGAGCAAATCCCATCAATGATTCTGTTAATTCTTTTTTTTTTGCAGTGATGCAGCTCTCATGGTCAAGTCTTGGGCCTCAGAGCAAGACACTGTTATGCACAAGATTCATTTTCTTTTTCTTTATGCGCATGATACTGGGTTGAAGGAATGCATCAAATTATCACAGTAGAATTGCTCCGTAACAATGACATGCATATATATAACTCTTGACAATTTCTGTGCACTTACGTAAATTGATCTTGTCTGCATATTTATAGGAAAATGACTGTATTGCCCCGAGCCATGGCGATGGGGTAGACAGATTCTGTGCTACACAGAGATCTCGGGTATCATCCTCGTCGTTATGTAATGATAACATGGGTCATATCTATATCATATTTTCAGAAGAACAGTTGTGCATGATGGGTATCACCTTTTCAAAACTGACACATCCCATTTCCTTGTTATGCTTCGTGCCACTGACTTGGGTAAGTGGTGAAGTGGCGTAGGTAAGTGTGTGGATAGGTATGAAAACTGGGGTAGGAGGCGCGACCTTGGTGAGTCAATGGGCAAGTGGCGCTGTTGATGATGCTTTGAAAGATTGTTTAGCCTCTTCAGGACGACATTACGACCCTTCAGCACGACCCTTGGGTATGAGGGGGTCACATTAGACCAAACTCTTCAGGGTCAAGAAAAAAGTAAAGGTCATATCATGATACCCAAGAGTCGTTTCATCGCCTTCAAGAGTCGTACCGTTGTCTACAAGGGCTGTAACGTCTAGCTTAAGGAGCCAACATATTTGTGTAGTTACTCACACATATTACAAGCATAAATCATGGTGAAAAACGTAGCTTCTGGTGAATGCTGTGACTGAACATCCACATAATCCAGTATCTGTGTGCAGATGCGAATTGCCACTTCTAGTTGCACGGTTTATTCTTATAGTGTTCTTCACACAAACCAAGAATGCATTCTGTCTATAAGCATGAGCTAACGTTCCATAGGACTACATCCTTAATTCACACTGCCTCTGTATACCATAGCTAATCAATGTGTCATCTGCTCATTTGGATATGAATAGATTTATGCTTAGTCATATTCATCTTTAACAAAGTTGTACCATAATCAGTGCGAAATTTGTCTGTTCGTTTTTATTTAGAGTTCAAAATATATTTTCTGTCAGTCGTGTTGTGGAGAATGATATATATATAAATCTGCTTGATCAACAGAGATATTACCTTCCCAGAGATCATCAGGTTCCAGGTCACCTAACACATACGGTGCACATAAAGTGAGTTGTTCGATGTTGCATCGAGTGAGGCTTTGCTTGTCCAGTAAGATACGTTTACCAAACATGCAATGGCTGTGTGGTGAACTCCAAGCTGACATAGCTTTACGATGCTCGAAAATCTAAAGTCTCTCTGTATTATGTGTTGTGCTTACTTCTCTAAACTTTGATTATTAGTGGGAGTACACTGTACGTACTTCAATGATCAGTGGACTGATCAAAGTTTGAATGAGAAACATCTATGACTATCTTACATATGCCGCTCGTGTGTGTGTGTTCATTGGTGTCCAACCTGCATGTGATCTTTGCTTAATCTGCTTAGCGTTTGCAAAAGTATCTCACTATTGTTGACGTTACATTTAAGGCATCACGTTGCATAAAAAAGCAGCAATAGTTCAGCAGAGGAGGCTCGAGTGAACTATTCTGCATATCAATGTAGCTGGGTATTAGGTACATATATGGCAATGTTCAGCCAGAAGCCTCGATACATCTTTGTATTACAAGAGACAGAGTTCGTGCTTGTTTTGCGCCTACCAATAACCATAAGTGTTCAACAAAATTGTTTTCCATACAAGTTGTTGGTACAATGGAAAACTGCCTAATCATCCTGAAGAGAAATAATTGTTTGCAGCTACGTATTACATTGCTGGTTCATCATACTGAAAATAACCCTTATATCTTTTTTATTGTAATATAAATGTTGAACTTTTCTATATCCATTTAGCCTTATAAGTTCAGGAAATATTACAATTTTTTGCTACATTTTGACAAACCTTTCCTGGGAGATCTTTTCCCCCTGATCGGAGTATGTTTTAGTAAGGCCTTTGTTCTTGCCTTCTTTACTTCATTTCGTCCTCCCTTCCATTCATTCAAGATTTTGTGGAAATATGCCGAGTATCTGTCAAATGTTTTAAACAAGAAATTTCATAACAAGTGTCTTGAATACTCTCCAGTCAAGTGAATAGTCCAGAAGTCACACAACTAATCCTTTTAAACGATTGAATCAATTACTTCTGTCCTTAGAGGCTGATACGTTGGACCTTGCACAGTCGAGATGTGTGTGTGTGTGTGTGTGTATGTGTGTGTGTGTGTGTGTGTGTGTGTGTTACAATTTGTGTATTACAGGGAAAACGTTTTACACTCATGTTGCCCGTCTCTTAACCTTGTATATAAGTACCATGTCTTTACTTCTATGTATGTATACACACACACACACACACACACACACACACACCATCATAAGCCCTATATCCATTTATTGTCGAGGCTCGGAGGGAGGATGAACACCTGCGTTGCCTTTTCTACTCCTCCAGTTCTCAATTCGGTCGAGAAGGATGGGAGATGAAATGAAATCATTGACTGAATTGTCATTTAGGTTCTTATGTCATTAATCCAGAATACTTCATATCCTCTTCAGTGATTTGCTGAAGTTGACATTTAGTTTTCTAACCAATATAGTTTTTTTCTTTTAGATAGATACACTGGAGTCCTCACAAGGCACACGTATATTGCAAGAACCCGTTTACTGAATGAAATACTTGACTTTTAGCCTTCTTAAAACATGTTGATTATACGTTACATAATACGTTACACAATGTGTGAATACCATGTTCTGAGTCTTGTAGCTGCTTGAATAATGGCACAGGCTTTCATGATAGACACCTTACATTACAAACCAAAAGACAGCTAAAGATAACGACAATTTTGACCTTACAAAATGGCGAAGCACATCCTCGAAATGACTAGTTAGGAAGGTTCATGTTCATGAGAATTCAGTCAGAATATTGAACAGTGGTGAAACTTTTGAAAGTAATACTTTATATATATACATACATATATATATATATATATATATATATATATATATATATATATATATATATATATATATATATATATATATATATATATATATATATATATATATATATACATATATATATATATATATATATATATTTTTTTTTTTTTTATTATACTTTGTCGCTGTCTCCCGCGTTTGCGAGGTAGCGCAAGGAAACAGACGAAAGAAATGGCCTAACCCCCCCCATACACATGTATATACATACGTCCACACACGCAAATATACATACCTACACAGCTTTCCATAGCTTACCCCAGACGCTTCACATGCCTTGATTCAATCCACTGACAGCACGTCAACCCCGGTATACCACATCGCTCCAATTCACTCTATTCCTTGCCCTCCTTTCACCCTCCTGCATGTTCAGGCCCCGATCACACAAAATCTTTTTCACTCCATCTTTCCACCTCCAATTTGGTATCCCTCTTCTCCTCGTTCCCTCCACCTCCGACACATATATCCTCTTGGTCAATCTTTCCTCACTCATCCTCTCCATGTGCCCAAACCACTTCAAAACACCCTCTTCTGCTCTCTCAACCACGCTCTTTTTATTTCCACACATCTCTCTTACCCTTACGTTACTCACTCGATCAAACCACCTCACACCACACATTGTCCTCAAATATCTCATTTCCAGCACATCCATCCTCCTGCGCACAACTCTATCCATAGCCCACGCCTCGCAACCATACAACATTGTTGGAACCACTATTCCTTCAAACATACCCATTTTTGCTTTCCGAGATAATGTTCTCGACTTCCACACATTCTTCAAGGCCCCCAGAATTTTCGCCCCCTCCCCCACCCTATGATCCACTTCCGCTTCCATATATATATATATATATATATATATATATATATATATATATATTTCTTTTTTTTTGCTTTGTCGCTGTCTCACGCGTTTGCGAGGTAGCGCAAGGAAACAGACGAAAGAAATGGCCCAACCCACCCCCATACACATGTATATACATACACGTCCATACACGCAAATATACATACCTACACAGCTTTCCATGGTTTACCCCAGACGCTTCACATGCCCTGATTCAACCCACTGACAGCACGTCATCCCCGGTATACCACATCGATCCAATTCACTCTATTCTTTGCCCTCCTTTCACCCTCCTGCATGTTCAGGCCCGATCACACAAAATCTTTTTCACTCCATCTTTCCACCTCCAATTTGGTCTCCCACTTCTCGTTCCCTCCACCTCCGACACATATATCCTCTTGGTCAATCTTTCCTCACTCATTCTCTCCATGTGCCCAAACCATTTAAAAACACCCTCTTCTGCTCTCTCAACCACGCTCTTTTTATTTCCACACATCTCTCTTACCCTTACGTTACTTACTCGATCAAACCACCTCACACCACACATTGTCCTCAAACATCTCATTTCCAGCATATCCACCCTCCTGCGCACAACTCTATCCATAGCCCACGCCTCGCAACCATACAACATTGTTGGAACCACTATTCCTTCAAACATACCCATTTTTGCTTTCCGAGATAATGTTCTCGACTTCCACACATTCCTCAAGGCTCCCAGGATTTTCGCCCCCTCCCCCACCCTATGATCTACTTCCGCTTCCATGGTTCCATCCGCTGCCAGATCCACTTCCAGATATCTAAAACACTTTAACTCCTCCAGTTTTTCTCCATTTAAACTTACCTCCCAATTGACTTGACCCTCAACCCTACTGTACCTAATAACCTTGCTCTTATTCAAATTTACTCTTAACTTCCTTCTTTCACACACTCTACCAAACTCAGTCACCAGCTTCTGCAGTTTCTCACATGAATCAGCCACCAGCGCTGTATCATCAGCGAACAACAGCTGACTCGCTTCTCAAGCTCTCTCATCCACAACAGACTTCATACTTGCCCCTCTTTCCAAAACTCTTGCATTCACCTCTCTAACAACCCCAATCTGTTCAGCTAGGATTGTTGATGATGGGTTGTCAGAATTACCCGGGAGATAACACGTTGTGTGTGAATAGCATTGTCGATGAGGAGGATATTGAAGACTTAGCCACATCGTCAGTAAGTATAAACATGAACATGAATGGCAACGTCAGCGAGTCCAGACACCGCGCGGTCAGACATTACATCGTAGAATTGTACGCGGCCAATCCCGCTGGCGGTTAGCGTAACCAAGAAGCTGTTGCCTTTTGTTACTCTTATTGACGTTGTGACCACCCCTTTGTGTACGCGTCCACACGTGGTGGAGATTGATAAACACATGGTAGTGCACATACGGCTTCTCCACACGTGGTTAGTTCACAGGAAGCTAAAATGCTGGCGAAGAAGTGACTACCCAATTTGTGTTTGTAAAGTCGTCCAAATGTTTTTCGGAAGCAGGTCTGTGGGCTGTTCACATCGGACCTCCCTACATGTGACCAGCATGATCTTCCATGCTTAGTTGTTGGATTGGTTGACAAACCCGACATGCCTACAGCTGATTAATGGGAATGGTCCACACCTAGTATTTTGGTTGGTTTTATAACCTGACCTATCTACAAGAAACTTATAAGATCGTCTACACTAAGTTACTGGACTTGTCTTCACCGGAGGATGCACCTCGCACACTACTCTGTGTCGGCGATGAGCGGTGTTTTACTTATCTAAACAAAGGATAGAAGAAAGATTCATATGCTATCAAAAGTCTATAATTCCAGTTTAAGATATAAGCCAATTATTTTCATTGTTTCCATTTATCAAAAGGGCAACAGAGTAAAAGAAAAGTCCTTGCAGAGGGTTTTTGCCCTAATGACAAGCAGTTATGATCATCTTGTGAACCTTAGCTTCCTGTTCTGGCCAAAATAGAAATCTTTTCATGAAAAGTAACTGATGATTACGGTCTATACTGATATATATAGCACCACATACAAAAAGTAATCATAGTGAAAAAGGGAAAAGGTTTTGCTCGAGAGGTCGAAATTAGTACAATAAAAGTTGCTTAAAACGTCAAATTAGTACAGTAAAAGATAATATATCTTGCGCTACTGATATATCTCCACAGCCTACCACACTCGACCTCTTCACTCACCTCCAGACACACACCCGCCGCTTACCTACTGAACAAATCTACAGTTTAGCAAAAGTGGACATATAAATCATCTGCCTCAGCGAGGAAGGTCTGGGGTGTTCACCTCGCCAGAGTGACTCGTTCCACGCACTTTAAACAACATCCTGCCAGCCATGATAGACAGCAGCCTCCAACCTGCGTCTCACAAGATGTACGTACACAATGTTAACACTGCACTATTGTGCACTCATCCGGAACACCCTCGCTACATGTGTTTTCAGACAAAAGGTTAATCCTCGTCTTTTACCGTTTCCATATATAAATGTTTTCACTTTAAACCTCTCCACAAATCGGATATTTTCGCAGGTCGAACCCTTCCGACACTAGATTGTCCATACACCAGGGCCGACCTTATGTCAATCCTCCACATTCCAAGCCTTCTATTCATCACACACACAAAAGGTCATCCACTGACACAACAGATCTCACACACAGGAATATTCACTTATCAGATCATCTACAGACAGTCAAATACACAACAGATCATCCATATTCTTAATCATATGAAAGACGGGTCTTCTAGATGTCAGGTCCTACATATATAAGACCCTTCACATATCAAGCCATCCACACACCAAACCCTCTACATAATAGCCCCTCCACATACCACACATTTTATATGAATATATATATATATATATATATATATATATATATATATATATATACACTATCCCTGGGGATAGGGGAGAAAGAATACTTCCCCCGTATTCCCTGCGTGTCGTAAAAGGCGACTAAAACGGGAGGGAGCAGGGGGCTGGAAATCCTCCCCTCTCATCATTTTTTTAATTTTCCAAAAGAAGGAACAGAGAAGGGGGCCAGGTGAGGATATTCCCTCAAAGGCCCAGTTCTCTGTTCTTAACGCTACCTCGCTGACGCGGGAAATGGCGAATAGTTTGAAAGAAAAGAAAGAAAGATATATATATATATATATATATATATATATATATATATATATATATATATATATATATATATATATATATATATATATATATATATATGGATGTTAATGTGCAGAGAGGTGCAACTGGAGGGATGTCTGATCATTATCTTGTGGACGCTAAGGTGAAGATTTGTGTGGGTTTTCAGAAAAGGAGAGTGAATGTTGGGGTGAAGAGGGTGGTGAGAGTAAGTGAGCTTGGGAAGGAGACTTGTGTGAGGAAGAACAAGGAGAGACTGAGTACAGAATGAAAAAGGTGAGAACAATGGAAGTAAGGGGAGTGGGGGAGGAATGGGATGTATTTAGGGAATCAGTGATGGATTGCGCAAAAGATGCTTGTGGCATGAGAAGAGTGGGAGGTGGTTGATTAGAAAGGGTAGTGAGTGGTGGGATGAAGAAGTAAGATTATTAGTGAAAGAGAAGAGAGAGGCATTTGGACGATTTTTGCAGGGAAAAAATGCAACTGAGTGGGAGATGTATAAAAGAAAGAGACAGGAGGTCAAGAGAAAGGTGCAAGAGGTGAAAAAGAGGGCAAATGAGAGTTGGGGTGAGAGAGTATCATTAAATTTTAGGGAGAATAAAAAGATGTTCTGGAAGGAGGTAAATAAAGTGCGTAAGACAAGGGAGCAAATGGGAACTTCAGTGAAGGGCGCAAATGGGGAGGTGATAACAAGTAGTGGTGATGTGAGAAGGAGATGGAGTGAGTATTTTGAAGGTTTTTTGAATGTATTTGATGATAGAGTGGCAGATATAGGGTGTTTTCGTCGAGGTGGTGTGCAAAGTGAGAGGGTTAGGGAAAATGAGTTGGTAAACAGAGAAGAGGTAGTAAAAGCTTTGCGGAAGATGAAAGCCGGCAAGGCAGCAGGTTTGGATGGTATTGCAGTGGAATTTATTAAAAAAGGGGGTGACTGTATTGTTGACTGGTTGGTAAGGTTATTTAATGTATGTATGACTCATGGTGAGGTGCCTGAGGATTGGCGGAATGCGTGCATAGTGCCACTGTACAAAGGCAAAGGGGATAAGAGTGAGTGCTCAAATTACAGAGGTATAAGTTTGTTGAGTATTCCTGGTAAATTATATGGGAGGGTATTGATTGAGAGGGTGAAGGCATGTACAGAGCATCAGATTGGGGAAGAGCAGTGTGGTTTCAGAAGTGGTAGAGGATGTGTGGATCAGGTGTTTGCTTTGAAGAATGTATGTGAGAAATACTTAGAAAAGCAAATGGATTTGTATGTAGCATTTATGGATCTGGAGAAGGCATATGATAGAGTTGATAGAGATGCTCTGTGGAAGGTATTAAGAATATATGGTGTGGGAGGAAAGTTGTTAGAAGCAGTGAAAAGTTTTTATCGAGGATGTAAGGCATGTGTATGTGTAGGAAGAGAGGAAAGTGATTGGTTCTCAGTGAATGTAGGTTTACGGCAGGGGTGTGTCATGTCTCCATGGTTGTTTAATTTGTTTATGGATGGGGTTGTTAGGGAGGTAAATGCAAGAGTTTTGGAAAGAGGGGCAAGTATGAAGTCTGTTGGGGATGAGAGAGCTTGGGAAGTGAGTCAGTTGTTGTTCGCTGATGATACAGCGCTGGTGGCTGATTCATGTGAGAAAATGCAGAAGCTGGTGACTGAGTTTGGTAAAGTGTGTGGAAGAAGAAAGTTAAGAGTAATTGTGAATAAGAGCAAGGTTATTAGGTACAGTAGGGTTGAGGGTCAATTCAATTGGGAGGTGAGTTTGAATGGAGAAAAACTGGAGGAAGTGGAGTGTTTTAGATATCTGGGAGTGGATCTGGCAGCGGATGGAACCATGGAAGCGGAAGTGGATCATAGGGTGATCTCTCAACCACGCTCTTTTTATTTCCACACATCTCTCTTACCCTTACATTACTTACTCGATCAAACCACCTCACACCACACATTATCCTCAAACATATCATTTCCAGCACATCCACCCTCCTGCGCACAACTCTATCCATAGCCCACGCCTCGCAACCATACAACATTGTTGGAACCACTATTCCTTCAAACATACCCATTTTTGCTTTCGGAGATAATGTTCTCGACTTCCACACATTCTTCAAGGCCCCCAAAATTTTCGCCCCCTCCCCCACCCTATGATCCACTTCCGCTTCCATGGTTCCATCCGCTGCCAGATCCACTCCCAGATATCTAAAACACTTCACTTCCTCCAGTTTTTCTCCATTCAAACTTCCACACATTCTTCAAGGCTCCCAGGATTTTCGCCCCCTTCCCCACCCTATGATTCACTTCCGCTTCCATGGTTCCATCCGCTGCCAGATCCACTCCCAGATATCTAAAACATTTTACTTCCTCCAGTTTTTCTCCATTCAAACTTATATATATATATATATATATATATATATATATATATATATATATATATATATATATATATATATATATATATATATATATATATATATATATATATATATATATATATATATATATATATATATATATATATGTATTTGTTATTTATTCATTTTGCTTTATCGCTGTCTCCCGCGATTGCGAGGTAGCGCAAGGAAACAACCCGCCCACATACACAGACATATACATATATACACATGTACATAATTCATACTGTCTGCCTTTATTCATCCCCATCGCCACCCTGCCACACATGAAATAACAACACCCCCCCCCCCTCCTGTGCGCGAGGTAGCGCTAGAAAGACAACAAAGGCCCTATTCGTTCACACTCAGTCTCTAGCTGTCATGTAATAATGCACCAAAACCACAGCTCCCTTTCCACATCCAGGCCCCACACAACTTTCCATGGTTTACCCTAGACGCTTCAAATGCCCTGGTTCAATCCATTGACAGCACGTCGACCCCGGTATACCACATCGTTCCAATTCACTGTATTCCTTGCACGCCTTTCACCCTCCTGCATGTTGAGGCCCCGATCACTCAAAATCTTTTTTACTCCATCCTTCCACCTCCAATTAGGTCTCTCACTTCTCCTCGTTCCCTCCACCTCAGACACAAAAATCCTCTTGGTCAATCTTTCCTCACTCATTCTCTCCATGTGACCAAACCATTTCAAGACACCCACTTCTGCTCTCTCAACCACACTCTTTTTATTTCCACACATCTCTCTTACCCTATTATTACTTACTCTATCAAACCACCTCACACCACATATTGTCCTCAAACATCTCATTTCCAGCACGTCCACCTTCCTCCGCACAACTCTATCCATAGCCCACGCCTCGCAACCATACAACATTGTATATATATATATATATATATATATATATATTTTTTTTTTTTTTTTTTTTTTTTTATACTTTGTCGCTGTCTCCCGCGTTTGCGAGGTAGCGCAAGGAAACAGACGAAAGAAATGGCCCAACCCCCCCCCCCCATACACATGTACATACACACGTCCACACACGCAGATATACATACCTACACAGCTTTCCATGGTTTACCCCAGACGCTTCACATGCCTTGATTCAATCCACTGACAGCACGTCAACCCCTGTATACCACATGACTCCAATTCACTCTATTCCTTGCCCTCCTTTCACCCTCCTGCATGTTCAGGCCCCGATCACACAAAATCTTTTTCACTCCATCTTTCCACCTCCAATTTGGTCTCCCTCTTCTCCTCGTTCCCTCCACCTCCGACACATATATCCTCTTGGTCAATCTCTCCTCACTCATTCTCTCCATGTGCCCAAACCATTTCAAAACACCCTCTTCTGCTCTCTCAACCACGCTCTTTTTATTTCCACACATCTCTCTTACCCTTACGTTACTTACTCGATCAAACCACCTCACACCACACATTGTCCTCAAACATCTCATTTCCAGCACATCCATCCTCCTGCGCACATCTCTATCCATAGCCCACGCCTCGCAACCATACAACATTGTTGGAACCACTATTCCCTCAAACATACCCATTTTCGCTTTCCGAGATAATGTTCTCGACTTCCACACATTTTTCAAGGCTCCCAAAATTTTCGCCCCCTCCCCCACCCTATGATCCACTTCCGCTTCCATGGTTCCATCCGCTGACAGATCCACTCCCAGATATCTAAAACACTTCACTTCCTCCAGTTTTTCTCCATTCAAACTCACCTCCCAATTGACTTGACCCTCACCCCTACTGTACCTAATAACCTTGCTCTTATTCACATTTACTCTCAACTTTCTTCTTCCACACACTTTACCAAACTCAGTCACCAGCTTCTGCAGTTTCTCACATGAATCAGCCACCAGCGCTGTATCATCAGCGAACAACAACTGACTCACTTCCCAAGCTCTCTCATCCCCAACAGACTTCATATATATATATATATATATATATATATATATATATATATATATATATATATATATATATATATATATATATATATATATATATATATATATATATATATATATATTATCCCTGGGGATAGGGGATGAAGAATACTTCCCACGTATTCCCTGCGTGTCGTAGAAGGCGACTAAAAGGGGAGGGAGCAGGAGGCTGGAAATCCTCCCCTCTCGTTTTTTTTTTCTTTTTTTTAATTTTCCAAAAGAAGGAACAGAGGGGGGCCAGGTGAGGATATTCCACAAAGGCCCAGTCCTCTGTTCTTAACGCTACCTCGCTAATGCGGGAAATGGCGGATAGTTTAAAAGAAAAAAGAAAAGAATATATATATATATATATATATATATATATATATATATATATATATATATATATATATATATATATATATATTTTATATTTTTTTATTATACTTTGTCGCTGTCTCCCGCGTTTGCGAGGTAGCGCAAGGAAACAGACGAAAGAAATGGCCCAACCCCCCCCATACACATGTATATACATACGTCCACACACGCAAATATACATACCTACACAGCTTTCCATGGTTTACCCCAGACGCTTCACATGCCTTGATTCAATCCACTGACAGCACGTCAACCCCGGTATACCACATCGCTCCAACTCACTCTATTCCTTGTCCGCCTTTCACCCTCCTGCATGTTCAGGCCCCGATCACTCAAAATCTTTTTCACTCCATCTTTCCACCTCCAATTTGGCCTCCCACTTCTCGTTCCCTCCACCTACGACACATATATCCTCTTGGTCAATCTTTCCTCACTCATTCTCTCCACGTGCCCAAACCATTTCAAAACACCCTCTTATGCTCTCTCAACCACGCTCTTTTCATTTCCACACATCTCTCTTACCCTTACATTACTTACTCGATCAAACCACCTCACACCACATATTGTCCTCAAACAACTCATTTCCAGCACATCCACCCTCCTGCGCACTACTCTATCCATAGCCCACGCCTCGCAACCATACAACATTGTTGGAACCACTATTCCTTCAAACATACCCATTTTTGCTTTCGGAGATAATGATCTCGACTTCCACACATTCTTCAAGGCTCCCGGGATTTTCGCCCGCTCCCCCCATATATATATATATATATATATATATATATATATATATATATATATATATATATATATATATATATATATATATATATATATCCTCTCACCTTCAAATTCTCATTTTCTGTTGCATATTTCTTGCTGATGTTTCATTCCTTTCACAATCCATTTTCCGACCATCTGCTCCTCTCACGGCCGGGGTTAGAGCAATTGCGCTTTGAAAATCAAATTACAATTATAATTACAAATACTTTCCATTTTCTTAAATGACAATTATAATTACAATGACATTTGAGAATAGCAATTATATAATATTTACAATTACCATAAAAATCAATTATCATTCAAGTTATAATTACAATTTCCCAAATTTGAAAAAAAATGTTTGTCGTTAAAAAGAAACACTAATCTATTTACAGACAAGTTTTACAAACTATTTTGAAAGCAAAAGGATCTCATTTTCTAGAAGTTGCAGCAGATGATAATTACAAAACTGGTAGTTTTTCTCACAGTTAACCACTGCACTTTATCATCAACACTGAACGGGAACAAATGACACCAAGTTGACCTATGTTAGCAGTGAAAAATTTCCGGCAATGCTGAACATTGGCTCTGATGGAGCAGATGTAGCAGTACGCCCATCACCTCTCTAGCAAGGTTCTTCAGTGGATACAAAGTTTGGGACACTTCTCTCCAGTAGAGCATCGAATCACTTGATAATGACCGAGTTCCTTCCTCTACATCATATTGCTTCAACACAAGACTCACTAACGCTGTGCTTCCCTCTGATCACCGTTAATTTTGGAATTTCGTTGAACATTTCGGTATGAAGGAAAAAGTCTGGGTCTTTGTGATTCAGGTAATATTTCTTTTGCTGGGTCATCCTTGTTACTTTCTTTATCCTCTGTTGATGTTGACCCCTCCTGAACTACCTCCAATTCTTCAAGCATTTTCTTGATACATATCAACACTTGGTCCTTCTGCTCTTGTGATGGAAGCCAGTCCACTTTGAACCTAAGATCCATAAAAGCCACGACTTGAGCATCTATCATTTACATGTGTGGATCTAACCTTTTCTTCACAGAGTCCATTAGGACTTTAGCCAGTTGTTAACAGCATTATATTTGTGTTGCGATCATGAATTAGATTCTCTGGTGAATGTTTAAGTCCCTGAATCACTGGTCTGATAGCTGATATAGTCACCTCCTGCCCCTCCACAACTTCCATGGCCTCGTGTAAAGGTTCGAGAACAATCACAAGCTCCTTTAAGGCAGAAATCTCCACTGGCATGATTATCTTCCTCCTCTGCTCTCTCTCTCTCCGCCACACAGAATCAAACGCATTATTCAACTTTGCAGGTTCTTGAGGTCGTGTAATGTATTGTTTTTGTTGTTATCGGACTGATATTTGGGTCGGGTTAAGGATCAACAGGGTGGATTCAAACAATTAAAAATGAAATAGTACCGCTCGCGAGTATCGCTACCTCCATTATTTTTTTAGATCACTATAGTGCCTTCCTGAGCAGTAACTCCCAGATTGTCGTCACCTGAGGCATAGTTAGATTAGGTCAGGACCCACAACACTGCACACCGATCGTCCTGAACACAGCGATTGTAGTGGACATAGCGACCCATCTCTTGCTGTTACTCTAGAAATACTCGTCGCTTAAGTCGTGTTTGCTCATATTCGGTTAATGGAGTGAGTGTGATGTGAGTGTCTGTATAGCAACAAGACATAGGATTAGAGAGACGACGGCTGATCACAGGGTTATGTGAAAGTAAGTGTTTCTCACCTTCGAGTCCAATGACATATTTTTTCTCTTGGCGGGAATAAAGTTTTTATATGATTCTTAACGAACTTCCTTCCCCTTTTATGGGAATGCCAAATTAAGGCTGAAGTATGGGCTCTGTAAATGAGGGTGTTACATGCAAGCGAGATTACTAATGCTTGGATGGGGAGGTGCTAATGTACCTACTACTGTCGCACAAAAAGTTGTCGGAAAGCTTGTTGGATCTGAATGTTCAGGTAGAGGCAGCCATCAACCGTCACAATAGCTGAGATATAATCAATGAATGATAAACACAATTGGATTACTACATACACTTACCCATACTGGAAAAAGGTGTCCCAATACTAGACACTATCATCTGATCTAGATAAAACTGTCCTAAGGGGGTGTAATAGTAATGACATAATCATGATAATAATGATAATGATGATAATCATAATGATGATAATAATGATACTGGCTTGGCAGGCTCACGCTGGACTCTAGGATAAGGTCGACTTGGGAGAAGAATTGAGAAGAAAGACAGAACTGAGGTAATTTGCATATCCTTACTTCTCAGAGTGTGCAGGAGAGGTAGGGATGTTTGGTGGCGTGAGGCATGTATCTCCATGGACGCTTGACTGGTCCCACCTGGTCAGGGATAAGCTGTAAGAACAGCAGAAACAAGTGTAGGGTTGAGATCCGGCCGAAGTGTACGGCAGAAGCCAACGTCAAGCGTTTTTCCATCCACGTTGCTTGTTGGTTTAACAGAATTTTGGTGGCCACGTTATAAGCAGGTTTAACAATGTCTAATATAGGAAAATCTTTGTGAAAGCTTAACAAATATAAATGCGCTACATTACATCGCTGTAGTCTTCCTTCTTTCGTCATGATGATTTCCAGATATTTTCTGGTTTCTTTCTCATCCATTTCCTCAACTATCTCTGTGTCTTGCTGGAAAGAATTTTGTATTTCTCTCTCCTACAGTCTCTCTCTTTTTCTCACTTTTCATTCGTCAGTTTGCTTCAGTTTTATGTTCTAGCCGCCTTATGTCTTTCATAATTTGACTCACTTCATTCTTCTTTCACTTCTCTCTTCTCCCTTCACTCACTATGTTCCCTCGAAGTGAGTCTTTCAGACTTCATCAATGAAGCAAAAAGCTGCGTCACTACGGCAATTCATAGCATCTCAGAGGTTCACATGATGAATGGGGTCTTTGGTGAACATGTAATTACAGCTGATCAAAGTTGCACCTTATATAGAGCGTAATTATCGATCGTAAATCTGTCCAGTGGCATGAGGAACACAACTTTGTCAATTACCACGACTTGAATGAGGTTAGTCATGGACATATCATCCAGAGGTTCAATAATATACAATGCCGCAGGTATATTTACCCATTAAACTGAATTTCATAAATCCAAGAAACTTTCGGAAGAGTTGTTTAGGTGCCATAAGAGCATTATCTAATGGAATTATGATACCAGGCAGTTGATGAATGAGATACCAGGCGTTAGGTCAATAGGAATTAAGATTCTAAACAAATCAGAAAAATACTTAATTGCGATACCAGCTCCAGTTGATGACCTATTACAATACCCGGTCAATCTTGATTCACCTGTTTCAAATTCTGTTTCTTGAATAGATAATTTCGTTCTATATTAGACTGTGTATCATAATCTGATGGAGAATATCATGCTCTGAAATTTGACATGGTGATGAGTAACCCTCCTTCACCAGTATTAAGTAATTTGTATTGAAATTCTTTAAAACAAAATTACCAAGGGATGCTTACCCTCTAAGACAATCTGGTTTAGATATGTGGATGAAAGTGAAAATTTATATATATATATATATATATATATATATATATATATATATATATATATATATATATATATATATATATATATATATATCTTTCTTTCATACTATTCGCCCATTCCCGCATTAGCAAGGTAGCGTTAAGAACGGAGGACTGAGCCTTTAAGGGAATATCCTCACTTGGCCCCCTCCTCTGTTCCTTCATTAGGAAAACTAAAAACGAGAGGGGAGGATTTCCAGCCACCCGCTCCCTTCCCTTTTAGTCGCCTTCTACGACACGCAGGGTATATATATATATATATTTCTTTTCTTTCAAACTATTCGCCATTTCCCGCATTAGCGAGGTAGCGTTAAGAACAGAGGACTGGGCCTTTGAGGGAATACCCTCACCTGGCCCAATTCTCTGTTCCTTCTTTTGGAAAATTAAAAAAAAAACGAGAGGGGAGGATTTCCAGCCCCCCGCTCCCTCCCCTTTTAGTCGCCTTCTACGACACGCAGGGAATACGTGGGAAGTATTCTTAATCCCCTATCCCCAGGGATAATATATATATATATATATATATATATATATATATATATATATATATATATATATATATATTTATATATATTGAATGCACGTGCTATTGTAAGAGGGTATCAAGGACTAAGGGATACACTGTAGGAGTCGTCAGCGTTTGCTAAAGCGACCATGAGGTTCACTGCAGAAGTTGTCTACAGGTGTCAGACTGGCCAGGTAATCCACCATGTGGGTTCGACCTTGATACGGAAGAAAAAATGCAATGAATGGTGGCAGCGGGAAAGATTAGGAAATATCAAAAGCGAAGAATATTATTACAAAAACGGAACACAAACTGAAGGACATCTATAATCAACTAACTGAAAAGACGATTACAATTCTAACGCTTGAACATTACGACGACTTATGAGTCTCGTAGTTAGCAGGGAGACGGAGTCCATGTTCTGCTGACCTCGGCATCAACAAATGTTGCAGTGTTTACCTAAAGCCAGCCAGCAAGTGTATAATGGCTCCTTCCACCCGCGTTGAAGAGCGGCATCTCGTTAATCATTTTTAGACTAGAATTCCTTCGTGATGACAGTAATCTTACCACAAGTGCTTGTTATCCCTCGGATGTATTACTCATACGATCAATAAAGGTTCCATAATTAGTGAGAGTAATACCATCCTTGTCGTTAATCCTCTGGCAATAATTTATTTTCCTCTCGTTAATTACCCCAACGGTAATTAATAATAATTGTCTGTGCCAATTATAGCGGAGCTTTGTATCTCGGAAAGCTATAGTTCATGACACTCAAATGTATGTCTTTGTCGTCCTGATTCGTTGTAAATTAATTGCTTTATTGTTTACAGTCCCACTGCCCGACCCTCCACACTGCCCGACCCTCCACACTGCCCGACCCTCCACACTGCCCGACCCTCCACACTGCCCGACCCTCCACACTGCCCGACCCTCCACACTGCCTGACCCTCCACACTGCCCGACCCTCCACACTGCCTGACCCTCCACACTGCCCGACCCTCCACACTGCCTGACCCTCCACACTGCCCGACCCTCCACACTGCCTGACCCTCCACACTGCCCGACCCTCCACACTGTACTCCAGGATTACCGACCACTCAATTATCATTTCAGACAACGTGGATGTGAGGATGTTATTGCAATTAGTTGTTCTCATCTTTCAGAGTGAGCCATATCCCTTTACACACACACACACACACACACACACACACACACACACACACACACACACACACACATGAGTTCCCAGTCTGACCTCAACATTTGAACCACTTTTCTGTAGTCTACACTTTTGGTTCCTTCTCATGAAGCCTTTTGGTCAACAATATCCGCAACAACTTGCCAGTATATACTATAAACTAATACATAAATCTAAGATAGATCTAATTCATTATTATCCTCAATATGTATAGCCAACCCGTTCAGAGCATGAAAAAAATCGGGTAGATAAGCAAGCGAGTCAAAATCACATACTAACTGAACTGACTAATTAGAGGCCGCTTGAGAAAGGTGTTTGAAACGCTTTTTTTCAAGGTGATTTTCCATTGCCATTTTACAGGAGTTATCCACTCTCGTCTGAACCAAGCAAATGTAGGTGCAGCTGTATCAAGTGTACAGTTCAGGTACAGATAAACATTACCATCAGGGGAATATCAGCGACGAAGGAAAGCGGAAGATCATATCTTCCTATTAGACTACCAGAAGTAATATCACCCAGGACACCGGGGCAACTATGAGAAAATGGATCTTCTTTACGGAGCCGAACAGACAAGAGGTTGAGGAGGGTAGACTAATACTCTAATTTTCCAGTACCCAAAATGCCGTATGTTCACTAAACTTTGAGCAAGACGCTTGATAGCAGAGTCAGTAGTTAGAAAATTTCAGATGTATCATCTGATTAAAAGAGAATCTCTCCCATTTTATGATGTCATACAGTACGGGAGTAACAAACTCGTCATGGTGTACATCTACATATTCAAACAAGTGACCTTCACCAGTACTGTACCGTATGGTTATCACGAGTGGGGGAAGGAGGTGAGAGAGTTATCTGTAATGACCAATTACAAAGAAATTCTAATGGTGAAAATTATTTCAAGAATTTTCATCAAGGATTGATGAAAAATTCATGCCCTTTTCAATTGTGTAAGGAAACTGGGCATCAGCCCCTCTCACACTCTAACATAAACAACTTCATGGCACAATGTTTTGGGTCGTAAAGTGACGTATGGTTGAGAGGAAGAGCACTTGTGGCTGGCTGATGGCAGTCTCGGTACTGCTACACTCACTGCTCTAAGCAAACGGCCTTAAGGTTATCATAAGAACTTTATCGTGAAATACAGTTATCAATTATCATTTAGGATTTAAGTAATTATATACTAAAAGTCTTAAGAGGTCATTATTGTTAATAGAAAACGCATCCCTTACATTATTCAAGTGGCTGAACCATTTGTGCATTCGTTGTATCTTATCATTTCAGAGTATAAATTACAGTAATACGTAATAATTAATCTTCTCGGTAACTGGATAACATTATCTATCGTTCTGCTTCAGGAGGAGATGAGTCATGTTTAAAACAAACGACGCTCGAACTCAGGCTTGTGGAGATCATTACTCACACTCACCACCTGGGGAAAATATAGCGCCATTGTGGCCCACGTGTTACTGTAATTATAAAAGATAGATTTATATGACTGACAGTCCAACGTAGATTAAATGTCGTCTAATACTGTGTGGTTGTATCAGTGATTATCTAAGTGTGTTATTAAGCAGCTGCTTAAAGATCTCATGGATTTTATCACAAATCTATTATAACATATTAAGACAACAAACACACATGAAGTTCATAACCTTTTAAATGGTCTATGAATGATGTTTTCAGATATCTCTTGAAATTCTTTACGGTCCTCACCACAAGGAACATCTTCACTTAATGACAACATCAGTAGCAAGTTCAAACATCACTATTATTGTTTTCTAAAGAAATTCTGTCTCACAGGTCGAGGCCGTACGTGTCAGTATAGAAGTGCTGTACCAAAGCAACGACGAACCTATCAGTTAATATACCTTCATATTTCACAAGAGTTCTCAATCAGGAAATAAACAACTGCAATATCTACGATGAAATTCAATGAACATGATTGTGGATAATCTCACCAGTTTGCTTCTTTTCATCCTTAACCAACTCAATAATATCAAACCACCAAAGAATACACTGAAATTGCCAAGGAACAAAACCCGGTCCCCTTTTATCATATCCTGATACTTAATGATTCTTGGTACAGATAATTTCTCAAAGATTCATAATCATACATAGAATACACTAATAATTCTCACTGGTATTCTGTAAGGTTCTACCTTTGCTCCAAGTCCCTTTCCTTCGAACAAAGTGCAGAAGTAAACTAATTCACTAGACACATGTCAAAACAGTTCTTCCCTTGTCTGCTTAGCTTCTTTAATAAACCATTTTACTTTCTTCAGTAGGTAAACAAATACACTCATGTGCTGAAGACACAGCACTGCATTTCTCCACTTTCTTCAGTTTTCTCCACCCTCTCTTGTTCGATCTATATCTCGTCCCGATACAACTTCCCCAATAAAATTCAGACTTGGACAGGATACTTCAGTGGGGTAGACAAATAAAAAAAAGAAAACAATTTCTACCCATCAGCCTCTCTAACACCCCTCAATTCTAGTCGATTTGTAAGACTACAGTTTAATACAATAGTCGTACTTGTCATCATTGTAACATGTAACATATCTTGACAACGTCAACTTACACCATTTGCTAAATCTGCCTCTAAGAAACTGTTTATATGCCTCAAGTTCTTATCTTCTGAACTGTTGTCCCACATAAACAAAGGACTGATCCCTACTTGAATGGAATACTGCTTTCATATCTGAGAAGGTTCTAGCTCTGCATACATACTGGACAGGGCCGAGTTAAATGCAGTCCGTCTAACAACTGTCCCAGTTTAACCTAACAACATGATACACTTTCCCTGCGCTGCAAATTTTCTTCACTTTCGTTCTAATACATGTATAACTTCGGCTTTTGCCCCCATGAGCTAGCTATTTTTGTGCCCCCTTCATTAACTAGATCACGCATTATTCGGCAAATTGCTGAGTCGCATAATCAATTAAGCATGTGCCTTATTGACATCTATTTCTTTTCCTACACCTCGAAGCTTTGGAACTCTACCGCCGTACGTTTTTTCGAAGAATCATAACCTAACCCTTTTTGAAAGATGATTTTTCATTTCATTCTACGCTCATCAATAGGTTTTTCACTATTCTTATTTGTCTTTCTCATTCACCTTATTTACATTTCAATAAAGGGCCGATCTCGTTGTTGACTTTCGTTCGTGACTGGAGCCTTCACCATGAAATAAAAAGATGATAGGTATGGGGCATATGAAACTTTACAGATAGTTAAGATGCTGAGTGAGCTAATTCGGAAATATAACACTTGAGTGGGAAGAACCACAAGGAAGTAGGAACAGTATAACAAATCCCTGTCCTCATCTCTACTATTCAGGAACATTACGTACACAGATTGCTTTGCGATTCGTTCTCAAGACAGCCACCACCATGACTAAGGGAGAGTAGCATCTTTAGTCAAGTGATCTTTGTCTTAGATGAGAATGAAACGCATTGTTGACTTCTGTCTACCCAGGCAACTGCGTTCTGAAGCAGTTACTGTAAGTCCTAGTTTTGAAGATTTTTCGGATCAGTTCTAATATGACGATGACACCTACTTTCTTTACGTATGGTAGTTCCAGTGGCCTCCTGGCAGTGCCCCAGGAGATCGCTTCTGATTATCATACAACAGAATTAGTTCTGGTCAGATTAAGGCGTCACGGTCGGTCGACGCTTCAATTCGCAGCAAATTGGCTTTTCTTCAACGCCATCATTACCGTCACAAGACACATCCGTTTTCGTGCCTGATCAGTGTTCAGGACACTTGTTTACACCGAGAATTATGAGGAATTTGAACCTCTCACCATAATACTTGCTGTAATGAAAGGCTGATAATAATGGCTGTTACTGACGACAAATCCGTAAGATGGTTCCGAGTTCGGCTGTTCACTGGAGATGTCTATCGACTGGGCGTCACAACATCCACTTGTGCAGAATATGAGGACCCCGAGGGTGCGTCTCTTACTTCTTCCATGGTGGTGGCAGGAACTCCCTGACACTGCACGTAACAAACAGATACCTGCTTACTACCTTAACAGGAGGAGAAGGTAGTGAGTGTCTCCCCACAATCCCGTTCCTCTCGCACCTCCGAACTCACACGCTCTCTTCGGCATGTGGCAGAACAACGAAGCACGGTTGAACATTCATGAACTTATCTTCGATATTAACTTGAGCTTGATTATGTGTGTATTCTTGATGCAAAGTTGAAGTGCACAGCAGAAATTAGGATTTGTGGTAGGTATACAGTAGTGAAGGGTTTGTGATACCTGTGATCCAATGGTTTCAAGAGAAAAATTTTCGGTACGTTGACTTACTTGAGCATAAATCGATTTCGGAGACACGATAACCAGTGTACACAACTCTCGTGGCGCATACATAATATATGAATAAATCTAGCGGGTTTGAATAATCATTGAAAGAAACCAGGAGGCAAAACAGGCTATTGTGTGTGTTATTTAATGATCACAGACGTGAAAAGCAAACCAGTGGAACTGAAGGTGAACGACATCAACTTACAACTAGCATCGTGTTCTTGATTTTCTATTCTTTGCTTTATCATAATCACGGCAGGATGTAGTAGTGAGTGAGGTTAGGCACTAGAATTTAAAGTTTAGAAGCTATATAATCTGTGGTAAGGTGGTACTGATACTTACATCAGTCAATAAACACATGTTGAATCTGAAAACTACTCTAGAGAGAAAGCTAAACAAACTTAAGAATAGATGCAAATCTTAAGATGAAAGAGGGTATGTCTATATTACCACTAAGAGGAGGACTGATACAGCACAATATCGTCTCCAGGAAGCTTTAGCAGTAATATACTGATACTAGAACAGCGGTTAAGATTTTATAAGAAAGAGAGATTTTAAGAAGCCTGATTTCGAGGTAAGTTAATATCTCTTAGCAAAGAAAGGTCGCAGCTTTTGCGCAAGCCATCACTGCTTCCCTAAATACATCCCATTCCTCACCAACTCCCCATACGTCATTTGCTCTCACCGTTTTCCATTCTGAACTCAATCTCTCCTGGTACTTCTTCACACAAGTCTCTCTCTCTCTCTCTCTCTCTCTCTCTCTCTCTCTCTCTCTCTCTCTCTCTCTCTCTCTCTCTCTCTCTCTCTCTCTCTCTCTCTCTCTATCTCTCTCTCCTTTCAGACGTGGAATCATCCTACACAGCTGTGGCAGTAATCTGCCAGGATACAGCAACCTGCGTTACCATGAAGAAATAGGAGAAGAAAACCATTCGACACAAAACAAAATAAAACAAAAAAGTGCACAAGGTAAAAACTCAGATGCAACGAGAAAGTTGGTGGCCATGACACATTGACTGAAACACAGGAACAGTTATAGATACACCAAAGATCTGAAGTGTTTATATCGATATTCTCTGCCTTTATGTAAAGTGTTTATTTATATCGATATTCACTGTCTTCATGTGAGTGTTCATATCGATATTCTCTGTCTTTATGCAAAGTTCATGTTAATAAAAAACAATATATGTAACTCGCACTACTCATCCACCCCAAGACGAAGCATCCATCAAAGTAAGGATGTAACTGTTGTCCATTTGTCTATTATTTCTTAGTAACTTCTGTTTTGGCTACGGTTTTTCAGTGGGCTCTGAAGAAGAGAGAAAGTGCTTAAAACCATTATTTTTGAAATTCGTATCTAACACTTATTGATAGAGTTTTCTTCTTATTGTTTTCTCTAATCCCAATTGCAGCTTATTTGTGAATAGATTAGGTACATACCTTTATTGACCATCAGCACTACACACACACACACACACACACACACACACACACACATATATATATATATGTATATATATATATATATATATATATATATATATATATATATATATATATATATATATATATATATATATATATATATATATATATACTTATTTCTGTTTATCATACTTTGACGCTGTCTCCTGCGTCAGCGAGGTAGCGCAAGGAAACAGACGAAAGAATGGCCCAACCCACCCACATACACATGTATATACATAAACGCCCACACACGCATATATACATACCTATACATTTCAACTTATACATGCATATACATACACAGACATATACATATATACACATGTACATATTCATACATGCTGCCTTCATCCATTCCTGCCGCCATCCAGCCACACATGAAATGACACCCCCCTCCCCTTATAAATCTTTTCTCATCTTGGTTACATCCACACACATTTAGACACCCCAATCTGAGCCTTCGAAGAGTAAGTGAAGTGTTTCCAATAATTGGGAATGGGCTTGGCAGCGAATGAAGCAGTGGAAGCGGGAGTGAATCATAGGGTGGAGGAGGGGGCGAAGGTTCATGGGGCGATGAATATTGTGGAAAGAGAGAACATTATCTCAGAGAGCAAAAAATGGGTATGTCCGAGGATATAGTAGTTCCAACAATATTATATTGTTGCGAGCCATGGGCTATAGATAGGGTTGTACTGAGGAGGGTGGTTGTGTTTTGAATAAATATTTGAGGGCAGTATGTTGTGTGAGGTGGTTTGAATGAGTAAGTAATGAAAGGGTAAGAGAGATGTGTGGTAATACAAAGAGTGTGGTTGAGAGAGCAGAGGAGGGTATATTGAAAGGTTTGGACATATGGAGAGAATGAGTGAGAAAAGGCTGACAAATAGAATATGTGTGTCAGAGGTGGAGGGAACAAGGAGAAGCGGGAGACCAAATTGGATGTTGAAGGATGGAGTGAAAAAGAGTTTGAGCAATCGGGACCTGAAGAAGCAGTAGGGTGAGAGGCGTGCACGAAATAGACCTAATCTTAGTCTTGAGAGGAGCGACGAATGCTGGCCATCCACAAGTGGACCACTGGTTGACTCACCAGAAGAAGAAGAGCAAGTGTGTTTAATTCCTACAGGAAATCACCAGGATATAGATGCCAGTCAGCAAGTATGTCAACTGTACAGCAAAAGGTCGCATAGGTTACGAACTTGATCTACCATGTCCGCCTGGGTGACTTCGACTGCAGGTCTCATACAGAGGATGATGGTTGATATAAGCAACCTTATCTTACCACTGAATTGCTTTTTCTCCAAAATTACTTTTAATTACTATTCCACCACAAGTTGAAATCACATAATCACAAATTCATAAGTAAATCTAAATTGAGTGCCTTCTGCACTTTTGCAAGTGAGGCAAGAAGCCTCAGGCAAGACTAAAGCAGATCAAGGTTTGATATATGATATGTTTCTTTAAGGAATCCGGGAACTAATGTGCTCAGTTTCGCTTGTGCCAAGGCCATATCTGTCAAAAACATATTACCACCAGATTTCTGAAGCCAGCTTCACCTGCCTCCGGAACATACAAAGCCACTAAAAACCAGCTGCAGTCGGGGTCTCACCTGCTAACCACTGCAGTGAGACCTTTACTGCTCTGGAATACAGAAAAACGTTTCAACCTCTGGATATAGGACCCTGCTCTTCCAGAACCCACTAACATTGCTGCCGCTAAACTGTCAGTAAAGATCATAAGAATTCATTTTAGAATTAGCAAGTGGTCAATAAGAGATCCTCATTTATGGCTGGTGGTTTGAGAAATATTGACCTCGTAAAACTGATTCAGAACTTCCACCTTCCATGACCGCCGCCCTCCAGGACTGCCACCTTCCACGACCTTCACCTCCCAGGGCTGGGTATCTCTAATGGAGCATTATTTTCTTTTTTTCATGTGTGTGTTTTGTATGGTTAAAGGGTTGTGGTGCGTTACGCTGGACAAGGCCCTGTGACTCTGAGCAGAGATGGAATGCGGGTAGGCAAAGGTAGGTAATGACAAGGAAGGGAGACAGTCTATGAAGATAGTGAGCGCCTAAGCAAATAAAGCAATAAGTATTACACTGATCCGAGAAGGTTCGTAACTTTTCAAGTATCACAGAGATACACAGGGCACCAGCACGTGTAGAACACTGAAGAGGACTGGGTGAGATTACAGGACTTGAATATTTACCGATGCAGGTATGATCTTGCGTGGTAGTGCCGGTAGATGATTGTGTGGGGTATCTAGATGGAGACATGATGAGAGAGAGAGAGAGAGAGAGAGAGAGAGAGAGAGAGAGAGAGAGAGAGAGAGAGAGATCAAAACAAGACACGGAATTGAGTTGCAGCAGAGGGGCGTTCAAGGGTAGAGATGCATTGAACGCGTGAAGTTTAGAGTGCAACCTGTGCTTGTGTCATGGTATGACCGGCACTCACGATAGGTAAGTAACGCTTCAGCATAACGCATATGACAATTTATGTTCTTCAGTTCTCCAAGAGGCGTAGTTACGAGACACAGCACTGGGTACATCTCTCGTAGACCCTCTCTGGTCTCTGTGCCACACTTGGGCTACGTTGAACAAAAACACACAGATGAACTTAAGCTTCTTAGTGGTAAGGTTCTTAGTAGTGAATTTAACGGTGTGTAATATGGAGTACGTAACATGTAATTCAGGGCGTATAATGATGGACAAAAGTTACATAGATATTTTCCGTGGAATAACTGTAAGATCCGAGAATATGATAAAGTTTATATACTGCGAAAAAGAGAGGATTTCTAATAAATTTCCAAGTAAAATATCTTTGGGAACAAGATACCTTAAAGAAAAGAAAGAAATAAAATATTACTAACAAGAGGATTATCAAAAATCGATCAGAGCAAAACCTGTTTCCAGCCATGCATGTTCAACGATACTGACTTGTCATAAATGTAACCTAGAATGGATGGTGAGCCAAAAGCGACACGTATTACTGTATACTCCATCATTGCGACAACAAAATGGCTGCCTGTGAGCTGACCTAATTACACAGTAGTAATGCCTGGATAACCTTTAGAAATGGTTACGACCCTGACGATGACGTCACAGATTTTGTAGCCTGCAATTGGTCAGTGCCACGCGACACCTACGTTAGCTAAACTTGATCACCTTGCACGCAGGCGTGTGCAGATACCTGGGTAGCTACGTATTTTTTCTTGTACAAATTATTGTATGTATTTGAAGGAGGCCTTACATTCGTGGTATAGTTACCTATTTGTTCCTGTTTATTTGTATTTTACGGGGAGGGAGTTCCACAGCCATGGGCACCATCTTATAAACTTTTTCCACTATCTTGCAAGGTTTTAAAGTTCTGTAAACTTGCCACATTTGCTATCACGTAACTGAGTTTATTCTATCCTTCCATAGCTCTCATGCTATAAAGGTAATTCTTTACATCGTTTCTTACAAATATCGTCATCAGTTTCGTGTGTATGTGTGCATGTGATTACTATTTATGATTAGTATTTGTGTGTTATGAGGCGAGAGATTTACATTCGTGTTGCCCCGACTCTTAATTCTGTATGTATATATATATATATATATATATATATATATATATATATATATATATATATATATATATATATATATATACATAAATATATATATATATATATATTTTTTATTTTTTTTTATTATACTTTGTCGCTGTCTCCCGCGTTTGCGAGGTAGCGCAAGGAAACAGACGAAAGAAATGGCCCAACCCCCCCCATACACATGTATATACATACGTCCACACACGCAAATATACATACCTACACAGCTTTCCATGGCTTACCCCAGACTCTTCACATGCCTTGATTCAATCCACTGACAGCACGTCAGCCCCGGTATACCACATCGCTCCAATTCACTCTATTCCTTGCCCTCCTTTCACCCTCCTGCATGTTCAGGCCCCGATCACACAAAATCTTTTTCACTCCATCTTTCCACCTCCTATTTGGTCTCCCTCTTCTCCTTTTTCCCTCCACCTCCGACACATATATCCTCTTGGTCAATCTTTCCTCACTCATCCTCTCCATGTGCCCAAACCACTTCAAAACACCCTCTTCTGCTCTCTCAACCACGCTCTTTTTATTTCCACACATCTCTCTTACCCTTACGTTACTCACTCGATCAAACCACCTCACACCACACATTGTCCTCAAACATCTCATTTCCAGCACATCCATCCTCCTGCGCACAGCTCTATCCATAGCCCACGCCTCGCAACCATACAACATTGTTGGAACCACTATTCCTTCAAACATACCCATTTTTGCTTTCCGAGATAATGTTCTCGACTTCCACACATTCTTCAAGGCCCCCAGAATTTTCGCCCCCTCCCCCACCCTATGATCCACTTCCGCTTCCATGGTTCCATCCGCTGCCAGATCCACTCCCAGATATCTAAAACACTTCACTTCCTCCAGTTTTTCTCCATTCAAACTCACCTCCCAATTGACTTGACCCTCAACCCTACTTTACCTAATAACCTTGCTCTTATTCACATTTACTCTTAACTTTCTTCTTCCACACACTTTACCAAACTCAGTCACCAGCTTCTGCAGTTTCTCACATGAATCAGCCACCAGCGCTGTATCATCAGCGAACAACAACTGACTCACTTCCCAAGCTCTCTCATCCCCAACAGACTTCATACTTGCCCCTCTTTCCAAAACTCTTGCATTTACCTCCCTAACAACCCCATCCATAAACAAATTAAACAACCATGGAGACATCACACACCCCTGCCGCAAACCTACATTCACTGAGAACCAATCACTTTCCTCTCTTCCTACACGTACACATGCCTTACATCCTCGATAAAAACTTTTCACTGCTTCTAACAACTTTCCTCCCACACCATATATTCTTAATACCTTCCACAGAGCATCTCTATCAACTCTATCATATGCCTTCTCCAGATCCATAAATGCTACATACAAATCCATTTGCTTTTCTAAGTATTTCTCACATACATTCTTCAAAGCAAACACCTGATCCACACATCCTCTACCACTTCTGAAACCACACTGCTCTTCCCCAGTCTGATGCTCTGTACATGCCTTCACCCTCTCAATTAATACCCTCCCATATAATTTACCAGGAATACTCAACAAACTTATACCTCTGTAATTTGAGCACTCACTCTTATCCCCTTTGCCTTTGTACAATGGCACTATGCACGCATTCCGCCAATCCTCAGGCACCTCACCATGAGTCATACATACATTAAATAACCTTACCAACCAGTCAACAATACAGTCACCCCCTTTTTTAATAAATTCCACTGCAATACCATCCAAACCTGCTGCCTTGCCGGCTTTCATCTTCCGCAAAGCTTTCACTACCTCTTCTCTGTTTACCAAATCATTTTCCCTAACCCTCTCACTTTGCACACCACCTCGACCAAAACACCCTATATCTGCCACTCTATCATCAAACACATTCAACAAACCTTCGAAATACTCACTCCATCTCCTCACATCACCACTACTTGTTATCACCTCCCCATTTGCGCCCTTCACTGAAGTTCCCATTTGCTCCCTTGTCTTACGCACTTTATTTACCTCCTTCCAGAACATCTTTTTATTCTCCCTAAAATTTAATGATACTCTCTCACCCCATCTCTCATTTGCCCTTTTTTTCACCTCTTGCACCTTTCTCTTGACCTCCTGTCTCTTTCTTTTATACATCTCCCACTCAATTGCATTTTTTCCCTGCAAAAATCGTCCAAATGCCTCTCTCTTCTCTTTCACTAATACTCTTACTTCTTCATCCCACCACTCACTACCCTTTCTAATCAACCCACCTCCCACTCTTCTCATGCCACAAGCATCTTTTGCGCAATCCATCACTGATTCCCTAAATACATCCCATTCCTCCCCCACTCCCCTTACTTCCATTGTTCTCACCTTTTTCCATTCTGTACTCAGTCTCTCCTGGTACTTCCTCACACAGGTCTCCTTCTCAAGCTGACTTACTCTCACCACCCTCTTCACCCCAACATTCACTCATCTTTTCTGAAAACCCATACAAATCTTCACCTTAGCGTCCACAAGATAATGATCAGACATCCCTCCAGTTGCACCTCTCAGCACATTAACATCCAAAAGTCTCTCTTTCGTACGCCTGTCAATTAACACGTAATCCAATAACGCTCTCTGGCCATCTCTCCTACTTACATAAGTATACTTATGTATATCTCGCTTTTTAAACCAGGTATTCCCAATCATCAGTCCTTTTTCAGCACATAAATCTACAAGCTCTTCACCATTTCCATTTACAACACTGAACACCCCATGTATACCAATTATTTCTTCAACTGCCACATTACTCACCTTTGCATTCAAATCACCCATCACTATAACCCGGTCTCGTGCATCGAAACCACTAACACACTCATTCAGCTGCTCCCAAAACACTTGCCTCTCTTGATCTTTCTTCTCATGCCCAGGTGCATAAGCACCAATAATCACCCACCTCTCTCCATCAACTTTCAGTTTTACCCATATTAATCGAGAATTTACTTTCTTACACTCTATCACATACTCCCACAACTCCTGTTTCAGGAGTATTCCTACTCCTTCCCTTGCTCTTGTCCTCTCACTAACCCCTGACTTTACTCCCCAGACATTCCCAAACCACTCTTCCCCTTTACCCTTGAGCTTCGTTTCACTCAGAGCCAAAACATCCAGGTTCCTTTCCTCAAACATACTACCTATCTCTCCTTTTTTCACATCTTGGTTACATCCACACACATTTAGGCACCCCACTCTGAGCCTTCGAGGAGGATGAGCACTCCCCGCGTGACTCCTTCTTCTGTTTCCCATTTTAGAAAGTTAATACAAGGAGGGGAGGATTTCTGGCCCCCCGCTCCCATATATATATATATATATATATATATATATATATATATATATATATATATATATATATATATATATATATATATATATATATATATATCTGTTAAAGTACCAGAGAACAATCTTTAGCGTGGGAAATGCTAAAGACATTATGTATTTACGATCAGCAGATACAGAGGGATGATTAACAAGACAAAAGAGAAGATTTGTTCTGGACATATTAATCACCAGATGTTGTCAGATTTCTAGTGTGTGGTTGATTAAGAATTGTTCCTAGGAAGTGATCTATTTTCATTTTCGCTGATCAATGAAGTGAGAGGTCAGAGGTATCTATTACTAGGAATGATAATATTTTCCACATGTTTAGAGATATCAAGCCTCCTCTCGTGGCATTTGAAAATTTTCGACATCATTCTAGGTAGATAACGCTTCAGATCTGAAGATGTAGCTTGGTCTATGATGAATTTTGCCCAGTAAATACAATGGAACATTCACTATTCAGTTTATATTTCGTAAATCGCTAATATTGAATAACAAAACTTAGACTAAGGTTACTCTTCACAGGTAATCGAACGTCCAGCTTTAAGTAGGAAGAAAATCATAAAAGATTACGTGGAGTGCAAAAGACCAACTGAGAGCACAACTTAACCAAGCAATACGTTATCCTTGTGCCCAACAATCAGGATCCACGTTCTCTGTACACTTAACATACAACAAAAAGTACTAATTCCACCAGTTGAATCAGACGCAAAGTCATCTAATTTAACAGCGTCGTTCTGTAGGATATATTCTTAAGCATATCGTGCTATGGCTGCCGTAGGGAAAGAAATGGGCCACTTAACGTTTGGAGTCATTAGGGAATGGCTTGTACGTGATGGTATTGGAGGATCCGAGATTGTGAGTGTGGAGGAGCTCCATGTATGGATCGCGTTCGACTTAATGATCAACTAACAGTCAATAGACGACAAAACTAATTGCACACACACACACACACACACACACACACACACACACACACACACACACACACACACAAAGAAAACATTTGTTGTATTCTCTTAGAAGTAGTTGATTAGATAAAAAAAGATAAAGAACAGCAGCAGGGATTTTACTTGCGATGATTTTTATATATATATATTTCCAAGGCCAAACCAGGAACCGAGTTTATTGAACAACCTTTAGGGGAGGATGAACAGCTGGGTTAACTGTGGCTGGCCCAATTGCCGCAGCCAGGATTAGAACCTACTCGCTGACCTCGGGCGGCTCGTGAATACATCACGGTTAGTGACGGCAACTACTTCTCTCACACATAACAGCATGTCACATGACACCGGTGAGTGTAATGGAAATAGAGGGTTGTGTGGTGGGGGTGGAAATGTCTCAAGTTAGACAGTTTATGTCCAGCGAAGGAGTCATGCAGCTGAGAGACTGTGTTATATGTGCTGCTTTGACCTCGCCAGCAACACCCTGACCCTCCCCTAACGTCAACTGTTGCGACCAAACTTTCTCTTGACTTCGCCAGCCATGCTCCGACCTTCCCTTGACCTCGCCAGCCATGCTCCGACCTTCCCTTGACCTCGCCAACCACGTCCTGACACTCTTGACTTCACCAACATGGCCTTGACCCTCCTCGGCTGGCTGCACCTGTGCCTCATCTACAGCAGCACACCAATTCTTGTAATATTTCCTCATGACTCATGTGTCGTAGAAGGCGACTAAAAGGGGACGGAGCGGGGGACTGGAAATCCTTCACTCTCGTTCTTTTTTTTGTTCTTTTTTTTAATTTTCCAAAAGATGGAATAGAGAAGGGGGCCAGGTGAGGATATTTCCTCAAAGGCCCAGTCCTCTGTTCTTAACGCTACCTCGCTAATGCGGGAAATGGCGAATAGTATGAAAGAAACAACTACACAGCTCATTCTTTGCTGATCCTGCTCTTTAAATGTTCCTCTCTCTCTCAAGTGTTCTAGATATTACTGATCTTGAAGGCCTCTCTCTGTCTGTCTGTCTGTCTGTCTCTCTCTCTCTCTCTCTCTCTCTCTCTCTCTCTCTCTCTCTCTCTCTCTCTCTCTCTCTCTCTCTCTCTCTCTCTCTCTCTCTCTCTCTCTCTCTCCTAGTGAGAAAATGCCGGAGGATGGGTTAGCCGAGAGGAGATGGTAGGGCAGGCCGACAGTGGTTAATACGAGAGCAGGTCTTGTACGAGGAAGGGTGGAGAATAGATGTAACGTTAACCAGGGGTTGGAGCTGAATGTCTGTGGGACGGTAGGGAATGAAGCCGAAGTCTTAGCAGTATTCGAGTAAGGCTAAAAAGAAAAAAAAGCAAACTAAGGGTTTAGGACACCGTAGATAGGGGGATGGAGCAGTGTAATAGAGCAAGGGTTGCGGTGTTATGTGATGATGGTTGGTGTTTGTGAAAGCTTCGAATCTAGAGTGGTAAGCCTAAGAGAATCTTGAATTTTTTGAGCATAAAGGTAAGGATGGAGAATAGAAGAGGACTGGTAGCTGTGTGTTGCTGAGGCAGGAGGATAATGAGCGGGATGTGGAGTGCATGGGGAGCTGAGGTTGGGTGAAAGTGGGCGCATGGGTGGGGTGTTAAGGTTGTACGGGAGTCGGAGACTGAAGCACCCTCATGATGGGGGGGGACTTTACTTTATATACATATGTACATACATACATACATACATACATACATGCATACATACATACATACATACATGCATACATGCATAAATACATACATACATACATACATGCATACATACATACATACATACATACATACATACATACATACATACATACATACATACATACATACATACATACATACATATATACATGCACACATACATACATACATACATACATGCATACACACAAACATACACAGATACATACATACAAACTCTAAATATACCACATATTATACCGAGGTTATTCAGAGGCCACAAATATCCTTATACTCCTAGCCCATTCACTGCATGAGATGATTCAATGTCTTTCTGAAAACTTCCATAGATGCACTGTTGATCATATCTTATGGCAGGTCTTGCCAATTATCCGCTGTTATACTATAGAGAATTGTTCCCTTACATCCACTGAGCATCCACACTGGAGGCGCAAATACGGTAAGTAGAGAACCTGAAGCGATTGAAGTCTATTCTTAAACGTACTTACAGTACTGTTTTCTTCCACTCTAATTGCCAAATCGTTTCTTATGTTATTAATCCAGTTGAAGAAAAAGTACTTCGCTTCATTCGAGATAAAACGTTTGACCTTGAGTTTGCATCCATTACTACGAATGAAAATCAGTCTAAGTTAACTTGACAGATCAAGACTATCCAAGCCTTTGATAATTACGAATACTTGTATTGGATCACTGGGTAACCATCACTTACCTAAGCTAAATAGATTCAAGTCATAGTCATTCAATCTGTTCTCGTAAGATTTTTTTCTCAGCCCAAATAACGCATCACTGTTGCTTCCTTATTGTCTGCTAAGGCTTCAGATATCTATACTTTCTACTCTCTAAAACATCACAAGTTTGATCAGTTACTTCTTCCATCACTGCACTTTATTCCATTTCATTTCTACTACATATGATCTGTCCATAACATTCCTAAACCTGCTAACATCTGTCACCTGATTATCCATTCCCTTCTTGTGGTCAGTGGCTGTCGTGCAGGGTCAGTTTCTCTACCACAGTACCGTCTGGAGCCCTTTTTCATCCCTCTCAGATGTTCTCCTAAATTAGTAGACTGCCGTGGTGTAGCAGTTCATGTTCCTGACCGTGACGTATTCAGGGGCCGCCCAGGGCAGAACGCATTGGTTCGAATCCTGGTTGCGGCAGTCGGTCTACAGTCAAGCCATCTGTTCATCCACCCCTGTGGGGTTGGTCAATAAAATGGATACCTGACGTAGAAAAAGGCGATCAAGTATTATAGATGATATATATATATATATATATATATATATATATATATATATATATATATATATATATATATATTTATTTTTTATTTATTTATTATACTTTGTCGCTGTCTCCCGCGTTTGCGAGGTAGCGCAAGGAAACAGACGAAAGAAATGGCCCAACCCCCCCCATACACATGTATATACATACGTCCACACACTCAAATATACATACCTACACAGCTTTCCATAGCTTACCCCAGACGCTTCACATGCCTTGATTCAATCCACTGACAGCACGTCAACCCCGGTATACCACATCGCTCCAATTCACTCTATTCCTTGCCCTCCTTTCACCCTCCTGCATGTTCAGGCCCCGATCACACAAAATCTTTTTCACTCCATCTTTCCACCTCCAATTTGGTCTCCCTCTTCTCCTCGTTCCCTCCACCTCCGACACATATATCCTCTTGGTCAATCTTTCCTCACTCATTCTCTCTATGTGCCCAAACCACTTCAAAACACCCTCTTCTGCTCTCTCAACCACGCTCTTTTTATTTCCACACATCTCTCTTACCCTTACGTTACTTACTCGATCAAACCACCTCACACCACACATTGTCCTCAAACATCTCATTTCCAGCACATCCATCCTCCTGCGCACAACTCTATCCATAGCCCACGCCTCGCAACCATACATTATTGGAACCACTATTCCTTCAAACATATATATATATATATATATATATATATATATATATATATATATATATATATATATATATATATATATATATATATATATATATATATGAATATATATGAATTAGCAACTGTGTTACAGTACACGCCGGCCATGGACGTAACAAATGGAGTAATAAACAAAATTATCAAGGAGCAAAAAACCTTGTGTGAGCCACCACAGGAGTAACCCTTAATCATCATGAGAGATAAACACCTGAGCCCCGCAGCGCTGCCCCTCGGTACCTTGTCAACAGGGTCGTAACAACATGGCGGCGATAAATAAGCTACTAATCACTTGAAAATCAATTTTGTCAAGCCATTTTGAATAGAAAAGATCTTCTAATGATGGGGAGTTGATTCGCTGAGCTGACGAGCCTTAGACAGATGATAATTCCATGTGTGCTGGAAGGAAAAACTAAAGGCAAGACTGCACGGAATCCCTAACGCCGGGGTGAGCCTGGATTACCAGCTTCCCGCGAGGAAAGAACGGGGAAAAGTGGCAGCTGTGTTAGCTGTTCCATAACAAGTGTGAAATGAAGATCCCAATACGTAGGCCGGGGGCAACTCCTCCGTGGAGAGCGAGAGCACAGATGGTGCAGCACTTGACCCCACTATTTGTGTCACACACTTCAGCAGCTCAGTCTTCGTACCGCCCCTCCACAACTCTCATGCTGCCTTAATCTTCATCACCCTTGTGCCTAACCAACTCTGAGAATCAGTCTACTCAGGGAGCTGCCACACATAATGAACTATAACCTTTTCATATCATCCCAAACCCTCGTTCGTAGAGATGATAGGAAGAGACTTGATCTGCAAGTGTTGTACTCTGAAGAGGGAGTTTACGCAGACTAAAAGCTGCAAGGTTTGTATTTCATGTGTTCAGAAGAGGATTTGAATCTTTTTTATGTTAGCTGAAACAGCATGAGCAACTTTGGCCCTAATCAAAGCAATCTCATTAACGCTATATATATATATATATATATATATATATATATATATATATATATATATATATATATATATATATATATATATATATATATATATATATGGTCGAGGTGGTGTGCAAAGTGAGAGGGTTAGGGAAAATGATTTGGTAAACAGAGAAGAGGTAGTAAAAGCTTTGCGGAAGATGAAAGCCGGCAAGGCAGCAGGTTTGGATGGTATTGCAGTGGAATTTATTAAAAAAGGGGGTGACTGTATTGTTGACTGGTTGGTAAGGTTATTTAATGTATGTATGACTCATGGTGAGGTGCCTGAGGATTGGCGGAATGCGTGCATAGTGCCATTGTACAAAGGCAAAGGGGATAAGAGTGAGTGCTCAAATTACAGAGGTATAAGTTTGTTGAGTATTCCTGGTAAATTATATGGGAGGGTATTAATTGAGAGGGTGAAGGCATGTACAGAGCATCAGATTGGGGAAGAGCAGTGTGGTTTCAGAAGTGGTAGAGGATGTGTGGATCAGGTGTTTGCTTTGAAGAATGTATGTGAGAAATACTTAGAAAAGCAAATGGATTTGTATGTAGCATTTATGGATCTGGAGAAGGCATATGGTAGAGTTGATAGAGATGCTCTGTGGAAGGTATTAAGAATATATGGTGTGGGAGGAAAGTTGTTAGAAGCAGTGAAAAGTTTTTATCGAGGATGTAAGGCATGTGTACGTGTAGGAAGAGAGGAAAGTGATTGGTTCTCATTGAATGTAGGTTTGCGGCAGGGGTGTGTGATGTCTCCATGGTTGTTTAATTTGTTTATGGATGGGGTTGTTAGGGAGGTGAATGCAAGAGTTTTGGAAAGAGGGGCAAGTATAAAGTCTGTTCTGGATGAGAGAGCTTGGGAAGTGAGTCAGTTGTTGTTCGCTGATGATACAGCGCTGGTGGCTGATTCATGTGAGAAACTGCAGAAGCTGGTGACTGAGTTTGGTAAAGTGTGTGAAAGAAGAAAGTTAAGAGTAAATGTGAATAAGAGCAAGGTTATTAGGGACAGTAGGGTTGAGGGTCAAGTCAATTGGGAGGTAAGTTTGAATGGAGAAAAACTGGAGGAAGTGAAGTGTTTTAGATATCTGGGAGTGGATCTGACAGCGGATGGTACCATGGAAGCGGAAGTGAATCATTGGGTGGGGGAGGGGGCGAAAATCCTGGGAGCCTTGAAGAATGTGTGGAAGTCGAGAACATTATCTCGGAAAGCAAAAATGGGTATGTTTGAAGGAATAGTGGTTCCAACAATATTGTATGGTTGCGAGGCGTGGGCTATGGATAGAGTTGTGCGCAGGAGGATGGATGTACTGGAAATGAGATGTTTGAGGACAATGTGTGGTGTGAGGTGGTTTGATCGAGTAAGTAACGTAAGGGTAAGAGAGATGTGTGGAAATAAAAAGAGCGTGGTTGAGAGAGCAGAAGAGGGTGTTTTGAAATGGTTTGGGCACATGGAGAGAATGAGTGAGGAAAGATTGACCAAGAGGATATATGTGTCGGAGGTGGAGGGAACGAGGAGAAGTGGGAGACCAAATTGGAGGTGGAAAGATGGAGTGAAAAAGATTTTGTGTGATCGAGGCCTGAACATGCAGGAGGGTGAAAGGAGGGCAAGGAATATAGTGAATTGGATCGATGTGGTATACCGGGGTTGACGTGCTGTCAGTGGGTTGAATCAGGGCATGTGAAGCGTCTGGGGTAAACCATGGAAAGCTGTGTAGGTATGTATATTTGCGTGTGTGGACGTATGTATATACATATGTATGGGGGTGGGTTGGGCCATTTCTTTCGTCTGTTTCCTTGCGCTACCTCGCAAACGCGGGAGACAGCGACAAAGCAAAAAAAAAAAAAAAAAAAGAAAATATATATATATATATATATATATATATATATATATATATATATATATATATATTCCTATGAGTCCACGGGGAAAATAAAACACGAAAGTTCCCAAGTGCACTTTCGTGTAATAATCACATCATCAGGGGAGACACAAGAGAGAAATATAACAGTCAGTTGATATACATCTAAGAGACGAAGCTAGGACGCCATTTGGTAAACATGTGATTTCTCTATTGTGTCTCCCCTGATGATGTGATTATTACACGAAAGTGCACTTGGGAACTTTTCGTGTTTCATTTTCCCCGTGGACTCATAGGAATATATTGATCACGCGCAAAATTGTGATCCTTTCCAATATATATATATATATATATATATATATATATATATATATATATATATATATATATACGATGGACCTTTCAGAGCCAATTTCAAGAATCAGACCATCATGATGAACTGAAGTCGTCCTGAAAAAATATTTGAAAGATACATTTGAAAGCGACAATACTGTCACTTAACATGATTTCCATATTCAGATAAAGTCATCATAAAATTCTTGTGAAGTATGAACATTTATATAAAATTTCCCAAATGTAACGAAAGAAATTTTTGATTCCCTTTATGATATTCATTGGTAATGATAATTCAACGTCTTGTTTTGCTGTTTCATATACTTTGATTACAATCACCAAAATGTATCGTCGTCAATAAGAAATTTCTTGATAGCCTGAGGTGAGCTCTACGTGCTAGTCCTAACTAAATCTAGCCTTAGGCTTAATACTGAAAGTTAGGTAGGCACTGTCTCCGGCCCAAGACCGTCTGGTTCTGGTGTCACACTGTACATACCTCTACAGCCAAACCCCAAGTCCGTTACGAGTGACAAGTAACGACTTCTCTCCCGGACGTTGGGTTCCTCGTCACCATAATGCTTCACGAGTATTGATAGGACTCTTGGTGTTGACAAAAAACGTCTGTCTCCTTGATATCCCCCAGAAGAAAGGAGTAATGAATGACATTATCCGTTGCGTGTAGGCCTACCTGCTCCCATGCTGCTGGTAGAATCTCAACCTGCGACAGATATATTGCTACAGTATATGTGGAAGGGAGGCGGCATGTGTAATGATGTGAAGTACGTTTTTGAAAAGTTGCGAGGAGTAGAGAGGTGGCCATGCCTACGAGCTATATAAAGAGTTCTAGGAAAAGTTATAATGCGGGAAACAAAGAAGCGAGGGGGTAGGTGGTAGAGCATGTGTACCTTCTGGCTCAGGATATGTGGCCATGAATATTAGAATTGTCCCTGCTGGCCTCCTCAGAGGTGATGCCTTTTTGTTCAGTTCTCTATCCCAGTGGGAAGGTGTTCGCTTGGGGAGCTGGTCATCCGGGGAAGCGGAAACTCTTACCACTCGATTCAGATGTGACTCATGCGCTCTCCAAGCAGCAAATACCAAGATCGTTGGGTTATATAACATACTTCAGCAGATTCATCAGTCTCTGTTAACTAACCCAGACTCATCGAAGACTATATGAATGAGCATCCATCGTTAACCTTATATTTCCATTATTAAGGAAGATTCAGATTTTCAGATACCTTAGGAAATCTTTATTCTTTAGCATGAATAAGTTTGTATAAAACTGAGATGATTATGATGCATACTGTCGCTAGATTGGCATGAGAAAGTAACAGATGCACACTATGTACTCTGCTAATTCCGAAATTTTATTATGAAAACAATATATTTTTTTCCTTGAGTGAGAAAAGGACCTGAAGAAAGATTATCGTTATCTTACAGAAGTCTGGTCCAGTTTCTTGTCATCCTGCTTCGTTAACCGCCATCTAGATTACTTCACATCCAGAGGATTATCTAACAGAGCTGATGTCTGAGAAGGAAATTCTATATATAGAAAACTTCCACATATAACTAAGAAATGAGAGTTGAAATACTAGATGTCTATAGGGATCGAAGTCCAAGTGATAATGAAGTTTATGAAAAGAATTTTAATTCTATTATAACGACCATAGATATTACACTCTTGTCATGTTACTAGATTTCCAGTACAGTTTAGTTTGTGGCTGATAGTAGAAAGACGTGTCTTTAGTTCCCGGTACTGTTGCTAGAGAGCATTATAGACTGAACTTCATGCTTCTTACCAGAACAATCAGTATGCTGAAGGAATTTACTGTTGTTCGTTAAAAATGTCAGGGTCTCAGGATATCATGTATCCCTCAATATATATATATATATATATATATATATATATATATATATATATATATATCAGTCCGGATTCACACCATAAAAACACCTAAATTAGAAACTTGGGTTCAGTTCCAGCGTGATAAAGTATATTCCTATGAGTCCACGGGGAAAATGAAACACGATAAGTTCCCAAGTGCACTTTCGTGTAATAATCACATTATCAGGGGAGACACAAGAGAGAAATATAAGAGTCTGTTGATATACAACGAAGAGACGTAGCTAGGACGCCATTTGGTAAACATGTGATTGTCTTGGACAATCACATGTTTACCAAATACATATATATATATATTATATATATATATATATATATATATATATATATATATATATATATATATATATATATATATATATATATATATATATATATATATATATATATATATATATATTTTTTTTTTTTTATTATACTTTGTCGCTGTCTCCCGCGTTTGCGAGGTAGCGCAAGGAAACAGACGAAAGAAATGGCCCAACACCCCCCCCCCCCATACACATGTATATACATACGTCCACACACGCAAATATACATACCTACACAGCTTTCCATGGTTTACCCCAGACGCTTCACATGCCCTGCTTCAATCCACTGACAGCACGTCAACCCCGGTATACCACATCGCTCCAATTCACTCTATTCCTTGCCCTCCTTTCATCCTCCTGCATGTTCAGGCCCCGATCACACAAAATCTTTTTCACTCCATCTTTCCACATCTAATTTGGTCTCCCTCTTCTCCTTGTTCCCTCCACCTCCGACACATATATCCTCTTGGTCAATCTTTCCTCACTCATCCTCTCCATGTGCCCAAACCACTTCAAAACACCCTCTTCTGCTCTCTCAACCACGCTCTTTTTATTTCCACACATCTCTCTTACCCTTACGTTACTCACTCGATCAAACCACCTCACACCACACATTGTCCTCAAACATCTCATTTCCAGCACATCCATCCTCCTGCGCACAACTCTATCCATAGCCCACGCCTCGCAACCATACAACATTGTTGGAACCACTATTCCTTCAAACATACCCATTTTTGCTTTCCGAGATAATGTTCTCGACTTCCACACATTCTTCAAGGCCCCCAGGATTCTCGCCCCCTCCCCCACCCTATGATCCACTTCCGCTTCCATGGTTCCATCCGCTGCCAGATCCACTCCCAGATATCTAAAACACTTCACTTCCTCCAGTTTTTCTCCATTCAAACTCACCTCCCAATTGACTTGACCCTCACCCCTACTGTACCTAATAACCTTGCTCTTATTCACATTTACTCTTAACTTTCTTCTTCCACACACTTTTCCAAACTCAGTCACCAGCTTCTGCAGTTTCTCACATGAATCAGCCACCAGCGCTGTATCATATATATATACATATACATATACATATACATATACATATATACATATACATATATATATATATATATATATATATATATATATATATATATATATATATATATATATATATATATATATATATATATATATATATATATATATATATATATATTTCTGTCTGTATCTTTATATTGTGCCCATCTTTTTCATTAAAGTATAAAGTAACATCTCGTGAGGAAGGCCGAGGAACAAAGTAAGAGGCAACACTGTGAGGCACTGACAAAAATGTTCGTACTTGGCTATTGGTTTTTCCTTACACGACGCAACAACGAACTCGAGAGAAAACGGAGCAAGGGAGAACAGGGACAAAGGATATAGAAAAAGTGCTAATATCGGACTTGAGGGTTGACAGACAGTGATGGACAAAAAGGAACAAAGCGTTTCTTGCGTCCAGACTACAATGTCAGCTACCTGCCGTAGGGCCCACGTCGCCAGCCGCCGACCTCTCCTCTTCGTTCACACCTCGGGATGTTATTGATCTGATGTTCTAGAATTAGACATCGCAGACAAACAGACATAACTGAACACGATTCAGTATATTTTTTTCAATTACAGCCTACTCTTATAAGTTTACAGTCTTGTAAGCATTAACGGTTAATCATAGGAAAACATATTTAGGGAGCGTCCTCGTTTCTGTGACACGCTATTTAAGGCGCGAGGGAGGGGGCAGCTGAAAGATGCAGAAGAGGGATCAAACCCCTTTGTGTCCAACTTGATCCTCTGGTGACGTGACGTGAAGAGTATTCGATTCGCCATATTCGATGCTGTCATGTCACTGAAATTTTTTACACGAAAATCTACCTCCTTTATAAGGGTGCTGACGTACGATTGCTGGTTCCTGACCATGGGTTCTTGGCTGACGAACGACTGTTGACTCCTGACCACGATTTCCTGGCTGACATACAACCTATGGCTGACGTGCGACCTCTTATTCCTGACCACTGGTGCCTGGCTGACACGTGACCATTCGTTTCTGACCACGGATACCTAATGCTCCGCAAACAGAAGACACACACACACACGCACAATACATACATATATATATATATATATATATATATATATATATATGTGTGTGTATGCAGGATTAATATCAATAAATCTATTCGGGCAAGTATGTAGCGGAGGCTCACAAAACTTCCTAGAGGAAAAAGTTCACGTGGTTGTAGTTGTAGGTTCGAACTCCAATAACAGGAATCAGACATATAATGTTGAAAACTAACAAGGTCATCACTCCTTATATCTGCAGACTTTCTCTCATAACGAGGCAACCTTCCGTTTTCACTGACGTTACTCTCATTCATTTTTGTTAAGAGAGGGAGGAGCTGTCAAGAGATGCACGTCAGCTTGATCATGCGTGATGCACGTTGCAGGTAGGTAAGGGCGAGAACTCTGAGAATTGTACTCAAGCTGGATCTCCAAGGAGTGAGATCATGCTGGGCAAGACCGAGGAAGAGATGAAATAACTGTGTTCGAGAAAATGTTTGTAACTGCGTGGCGAGCCACAACGCTGGATGCAACTCCCTCATGATCAACCCCAGTGGAGAAGCATCAGGGCAGCGGTGGCCAAGGGTGGGTCACCATACGACCCGAGTAAGGGAGTATATCTGGCAAGTGTAGTCGTATATGTTGACATATGTGAGACGTTTATCTTTAACAACTAAAGGTCGTACAACTTAATACAAGAGGGTATATGGGTCGTGTATCTTGACATATGTAGACCATATAATTTAACGGATGGGTTGATAAATTATGAGATGTTAAGGTACTATATTTTGACATAAGTGAATCGTATTCTAATGCACGTGGGAGACATAACTAACCAACACATGCAATGTACATTGGGTGGGGGGAGGGGGTGGCAAATACGACACACAAACGTATATATTGTACTCGGGGACACGTACCAATATTAGTAACATGATGAGGATACAAACAATACATCAGCATACAGTGTGTATAATTTACGATTGTCCATTTCCTTGCCTGCCTTGTCTACTCTGAACACCTAGAATATCTGCAGAAGAATAGTGTCTGACCAGCATGGCAGACCTTGCATAAGTTGCATGTTCTGTTGAAGGTTCACGAGACAGTGAGAATGATGACATGACTTTAAGAAGTTATAATTTGCCATTTTCCAGTGAAAAGAGAATCAGGGTTCCTCAGGCTTGATGAATGCAAGAAGTAGCTCGACAGTATAGCATCTTACGCCTGAAGGGGGCGCAGATAGCTATACTTGTCCCTACCCTTGGCTGATAGGTACTGGGGAAGTACCTCAGCAAAGTAAGGGATGCTGCAGATTACAAGGGACAGCAAAATACTGCAACAATGCATGTAGCCTTAGAGCTATAGTAACTTTTACTTCCAGTTGGTGTGGAGACGCTGGCACTTCATTGTCTTATGACCTGGAATCGGGGCTCATCGAGTCAAGTAAAGGCAAGAGAGCAGGTAGTTTTTTTTTTTTTTTTTTTGTATTAGTGCCTTATGATAGCTACAGGGCGAGGGAATGCAAGTTCTATCTTCACTTCACGTCCCCCTTCCAAAAACTGAAGGAACATAGCACATGATTTAATTCTTTTACTTTAGCGAATTAAAGCGGAAGATTGGTCTCCAACAGAATGTTTTCAGTGATAAGTTTACCTCTATAACCACAAAAACCTTTTTTTCATCATCCCTCCTCTTTTTATCACTAAGTCTCATCTTACAGTCTTTATCATGCATTTCTATTCTCGCCCTGGTCCAGGCGGGGCCGCGCTCCCTCACATTATTTGTGTTGGTCCAGTCAACCATGTAATGTGCTATCGCCAGTCCATCTTGCACTACTGAATAGAGGCCAGGTTGGCCAGGCGACACTGTGTATGTTAGACCCTGCCTCCCTCCACTACCATCCTCCTGTTTCTCTCTGTCTGTGTCTGTATGTTTATGCACGCGTGTATTGCCTGTTTGTCTGTCTGTCTGTTAATATTTTGATATGTGTCTTCTTCCTTTTCTTTCTATGGATATCTTATTTCTTTTTTGCCTTTCTCTCTTTTCTATTCTCACTTTCATTTTTTCTTCCCTTTACTTTACTTTCTTTTTCTCTCTTCTCTGGGTGAAACATCCCTCCATAGGACAGGGAATGAGAGCAATGATCCTTCATACGGGAAGTTCACTGAAGGGAGGAGGTCTTTAGATCATGCCGGCCTTTTAATCTAGAGGTATTGTGTGGCGGCCATTCTTCTCCCTTTCTCACCCCCTTAACCATCCTCACCCTATTCTGTCTACTTCCATTTTCATCACGGCTTCCCATCATATTTTTTTCATCACCTGGTCGTTCGTCCTAGAGAAACATATTTGGCTGGATCCAGTACATGCCTCACCTTCGTACGTAAAATAACTGATGTGAAAACGGATTTCAGTCTTGTTGTGGAAACTGAAACCTTCATTAGAAGAGGAACTACGTCTGTTCTGGGTTAAAAGTAAAGTAAATGTCGTTGTTCTTAGAAGGTTTAAAGCATGCTGGTGTCCAGGAAGTGAACGAAAATCAGGCAGCTTTTCGTTCGTTTCGTTGCCACGACCGTAACGGCGACTTTAGACATTGTGTTTACTTCTTTCTCGCCCTCTACCCAGATTCATTGTGTTTTTCTCCCTCTTGCTTTTATACTTTCCTCCTGTATCTATCAGATCTCATCAGGGGGAGGCAGTACGCACGAGAAAACCACAATAATAGGAGGAAGAATTGGTAGAGAAAAGAAGCGAGGGCTAGAAGCCTTCGCTCTCCGGAGTCTGCTGAGGCTATATTGAGAGTGGCTGGGATCTACTTGGGCTGGTTACTTGCAAAATTTATGAAAGTAAAGACGAAAACTACAATAGAGTTTTGACAAAATGTTATGTTGCTGTACCATGCTTTATCAAAATTAGAGATATAGGTGCACCGATCTATCATAGACGGCAAAACGTTTCTCTTAAATTCCTACTTACATCTTCCCCTTTAAATAAGGTGCTTAGTTACCTTAAAAAGTACTAGATTCTCTTTTCATTAATTCTTTCACCTTCTGTTTCTTTCATACAAGGCTTAGCTCCGGCGAGGACTCTTTATGTTCGACTGTTGCCTTCAGATTAAAAAAACAAGGAAAAGAGAGATCCCAGTAATTGCCATACGTAGTCAAGTAATTTTTCATGGCAAGAATACATTTGCAAGTGTTCATTTCCCCTTGATCAACAATTGTTACTGTGGAGGAATCAACAGCTATAATGTTCCCATTAAGGTTTAGGCACATATTTGTTATTCAAGTATTATAAAGATGTTCATTACTTCACTGTCAAATATCACGGATATACCATTACCCGAGGTCTTCAGGCAACGCGTGAAAGGTATAATCACTACAATATTATATCTGTAATAGTAAAGGATAATTAGGTCAATATTATATCTGTAATAGTAAAGGATAATTAGATCAATATTATATCTGTAATAGTAAAGGATAATTAGATCAATATTATATCTGTAATAGTAAAGGATAATTAGATCAATATCTGGTTCTGCCGGGATAGCGCTGAACTGGTTTACTGTGTCTGACGAGACTTGTCTTAATTGGCAAAGCTACAGTGGCTGTGCCTAAGGTGGCCATACTGTCATGAAGGTAGTGGCTCGGGTAATAGACTTAGGAATAGTTCCTTATTTGCTATCTAATTGATTTCTCAAATGAAGTCTCATTAAAGAACAGTGAACTGCACACCGAATGGCTCGCCATGTAATTGCCAGGGGAAGTTTAGATTGGTTCAGCATTAGTGTCTGGGTGTTACACGATAGCGGTACAGAGATTACTCAGCTGATCAGTTCGCCATGGAGGCCATAATCAAGACGAATTCTTTGAGCTAAATATGAAGGTCCTAACACCCTTGATAGTGTCATATATATATATATCCCCTTTTAATGACCATGGTCAATGCTACGGTTTTAGGAAGAAAATCAAAATGAAAATCAAGCCAAGTCAAAAATATATCATTCTAAAGTAAGTTACATTCTATAATAATTGATTAACATAATTCAACCCGTAGAACACGAAGATATGACCCTGCATCACGACGGACGACCCTTGATCAAAAGGTTACGACTCTAACGTATGATGATTTGACTTGTCAGCTGGTCACTAATTAAGGGTAAGACTAAATGTCAGACCTTATACCCGAGGTTCTTACCGTCCTGCACAAGGGTCGTATTTTCTTGCTCAATGATCGTACCGTCTAGCTCGAGGGATTAAGTATTCCACGCGACCCTCCCCAAGATTGAGTCTCTGGAGGCTACTTGGAACATGAATACCTAACCTAACCTCGCTATGAAGCTTGATAAATACAGGGATACATTTCCTTTGCGTAGTTCGTCAAGTTGCATTCCCTCAATGTTGTAGAGACGCCTGCTTGATGGTGGTTGTAGTTAAGTCTGTCGCTCTTTACTGGACGCCATTCTTGATATCAACAGCAAGGATATACTACATCACAGATATCAACAAATCGACATTACGTGTCTACAGTCACACATCTTTAACAATATCTTTCATTTTTAATCTACGAATATCGTTTGAATACTTCTTATTCCACTAGACGGATACGAAACGAACTGAAGGGGAAGACATCGAACAGAGAGAAAAGATTTCGACTCCAAAACTTATGATTCGGGTAAAGTTATACCAGGAAAATCCAAGAATATCTACTTTATGACAGGCTGCGTTGAATGGTATGTTGGTTCAAAACGTCATATGACACGTGCTTATTAAGTGCAAAAAGAAATATTTCACTGAAAGTTGTATGCATGTTAAAAACACACTCCACTGCAGTGACTCATCATCTTGTTTTGTATACTAGGGAAATATCACATGTGTGTGTGTGTGTGTGTGTGTGTGTGTGTGTGTGTGTGTGTGCAGTTGAGAAGCAAAGTAGGGGGTTAAGGCGAGGAGAGTTGGTCGGGTGCTCAACACAGCAGCAGGCTGGGGTCAGCGGTGTCAAGCGGTGCTAAAATGCCACTTGTCGTTACTAGGCCACAGGAACTACCAGAGAGTGACTGGACGTCACCCAAGCCTCAGGAACCATCAAGAACCCGCTGGTGGTCAGGGCACCTGAGGCAGGGCATCTGGCATAACCTTACGTACTGAGGCAAGGGTCACTGCAAGAGCGCTCCAATGACAGCCGGCTCAGAGACTACCTGGGGAAATCTTCCCTTGCAGCTGGGCTTGAACGGCGTGTAATTAATACAAATTACAGGAAAGGTTCTTTTGTAACGCCTTAATGGTCGACAGTTACCTGCATTAATACGCAGGCTCAGAAATATGCTTTTAATGGACGTGAGGTCCGACCACGAGAGCAAAAAAACTACCCAGCCCTTTCATGGTTTTCTGGCGGTAATTCTGGGGTAGTTGAAGTGCCACTCCTTCCTCGAATCCCTTATCACCCACCTCCCAAGGGCTGGGCCATGTGCAGGGGAAGGGGAGTTGCATCAATCTCCCATTTCCATCTGGCTGGAGACGGGAACCTGACCTGATGACAAAGAAACTGGCTAAGCAAAGGAACATCAATTTTCGAGGGAATCCTTGATAAGTGAAAGGAATCTGTTGAACTGAGATGGTCTTTTCAAGCAGAGGTAAACATGGTCAGGTGAAGAGTAACATAACCGGAGAAAGATGATTTGATTGATAAAATGAATTCAGGAGTTCTGAAAGGAACTTTGGTCTCGTAAGGTGAAGCGCCTGAACATTGAGAAAAACCTCGCCATATGATGGGCAACCTGAGCCTTTTAGATAACTGGAACCTGATCAGTTGAGGGAAATCTGGCTTACTGAAAGGAACCTATCCACCTGAGATGAACTTAGATGATTAAGGGGCACCTGGCTAGGTGAAGGGAAGAAATGATTAACGACCTGCCCTTCACCGCCGGTCTTCCTCCATCAAGACACTGGACAACCCAGTAGATCAGGTCAGCCTGTGACCAAGATGTTTTTCAACGTCAGATTATCAACTTGTTGATTGGTGGGTTGCTGAGGACCGAAAGAACTATGTATTAGGCCCCAAGCTAATGGCTCATCAAATTAGTGATGCACATTCTTGTCACCTCTTTAGGACGTTATGTTTATACAATTACGCATGAATAACGACTTTCCTCGCGCGCGATACAACGGAAGAAACAATCATTACCAACACAACCTTCCAACTCTTATCTATATAGATTTATCTGTCCCTTCTACCCCAACGTTTTCTCTGTAAGACAAACCTGCTGAACTGCTGTATATGTACGGCAAGCAACCAATAACATGTACAACAAGCAAATATCAAGTCTACCACAAACCTCCGGTAAATATTTCACTGAAGAAAAATTATGGGAAAATCATTTCCATTCAAACGGTGGCTCGCCACACAAAAACCACCCTCACTCCGCTCCTGAACTCCTTTGTGAAAACCTCGGCCGGTCGCCCTTTGGGGATGCCCTTTGCCACACTGACACTTCGACGTATCACCATAAAATGACTACAGATCGCTTGGGGGTTACGCTGAAAAGCCCTTCTCCAGCAGATGGTGTATGATTTATGGAGTAATTTGTCCGGACGATGCTCAGGATTACTCCTTAATGGTGTGGAATTCAATGCTGGACAAAGCAGTTCAAAACTACATCAAAAGGGAACCTAGAAAGGAATGGGATTGAGGGATGGTGTAAGAGGATTTAGGATGTTCATGATTATATTGTTGGCTAACATTTAGACGTTGCTCGTGAAACCCTTGAATAAAACTGGTAGGTCAAATTTTGTTTTATTTTGACAAAAAAGAAAAGAACCATTTGAATTATTTTCCATTGCCTTAAATACATCAATAATCGACCATACTGCAACACTTTATACTGTCAATGTCTTGAGCATGACTTAGCAAACCTTAAGTACGAAGCAACGAACCTTTAGTGCGTAGGTATGGAGGCCTTGCTTTAGTCTGACCATTGGTGACAGGATCAGGTTAAGAGCCAGGCCATCGTAAACAAGGTCCGTACCGTCGTGTTCAAGGGTCGTACCATAACGGTTAAGGGTCATATGATCATAATCAAAGGTCGTACCAACGTGTTCAAAGGCCGTACCTTTGTATTCAAGTGGCTAACTAAGTAATCCATAATGTAAATGCACAAAGATATGTTTCCTCACTGAAGAAAAGCAGAACCCACTACACCTCCACTGATTCTAACCAAACCAGTAAAGCTACCGTCAGCACTAGGAATAAATTGTTATTCCTCGAGCACCAGCTGGTGATGATTCAAGCTGACAGATAGTCATCTGTTCACCCCGGGATCAGCTGGCAGCTTGTCATCAAGTCATCCCAGGACCAGCTGACATATTGTTACTCCAGGGCCGACCAGCAGGGGTCATCAGGTCAACCCAGAAATTTACACTTCAACCAAGATCATTTTCGTCCATGACACAACAACTTTTGTCCCATTAAGTCGTCTGGAACAACCCAATGAACAGTCTAGAGGTAATTACAACAACCGAACGAGCTGCCCTAGGGTAATTTGGAAGTAACTATCATCATTATTTCATATTATCTTCTGAGATGATTGCAGTACCATAGAAGTAATTTCCTCTCCATAAGAAGGGTAGTAAAACCATTAACATCATGTGTGAGTTTGTGTAACAATGAACTATATCCCTCGCTCGAGGACAGTATCCAAGCCATGTCTTCCATCTCTCTCTCTCTCTCTCTCTCTCTCTCTCTCTCTCTCTCTCTCTCTCTCTCTCTCTCTCTCTCTCTCTCTCTCTCTCTCTCTCTCTCTCCATCTTTCAATCTACCTACCATTTTTATGTCTAATTGCCTTTTCTGCCTTAATGAGGAGGCACTAGAGGCAAATGACAACTGAATTAATCTACACACAACCAAACCCTAGCAGTCATGTGTAGTGTACCGAAACCATATATATATATATATATATATATATATATATATATATATATATATATATATATATATATATATATATATATATATATATATATATATATATATATATTATTCTTAATCGCTGTTTCCAGCGTCAGCGAGGTAGCGCCAGGAAAACAGACAAAAAAGACCACATTCGTTCACACTCAGACTCTAGGTGTCATGTGCAATGCACTCATTGTCCTTGAGAGCTCCGTCACATCACGTGACTTGAGAAGGAAGGGAAAGCCGGTGAGTGTAGCGGAATGTGACGGGGGAACTCGAGACCATTCATTGGTCAAATCCTCCTCACCCATAAGTAAATCATCATTTATTCCACGTGTCCAATACGAATTGAAGATATCTTCATACATTTGTGTCTACTGATATTCTTAAGTGCTGTATTGCTCGCAACGTTTACGCTCAACACCCTGGCCGGCTGGTAACCTTCCTCACGGCGATGCAGCCAGTACAGGGAGTGTAGCCGGGAGACAGCGTTAACACTGCGTAATGAGTTTCTTGTGTAACGAATTAACAATGAGGAGAATGATAATTGGGTAGTATACCATGGTCAATTAGATTGTCTCAATAAAACAGGTAGTATGAAAGCAGAAGGGCTAAAGCACTGAAGATATTGCCGGCAACAGAATAATGTAGTGCCGTGGAAGGGCTGAGTCTGAGGGGTAGATCACAATGAATGTATAATGAAAGGTTACTGGCCACACTAAGACTGATAACCATTAATCCCAACAACATGTTTATATGTATGGTTTCATCATCGAGTAATAAGACTACAAAGATATGACTTAATTTTACGTTCGAGAGCCTTGAACAATGACTATGATGACTTAAGAAAGAATGATAATCAAGATGAATGTAATATACGAGTCCCTACAAAATTGAAGGTATGGAACGTATGAAGATTGTATCAGACGTGTGTACTATCAACTGGGAATTGTAGAATGATAAACTATAGAAAAAGTTTACATCAGTTCAGTCAAGACTGTCAAGATAAGATACACGAAATAGTTGAATGAAAAAGGTAAATATGAAAAATATGATGAAATTCTGTCTAAACGTAACGTGGTCACAAGGTGAAATCTAACTGGATTTTCTGTGTGTGTGTGTGTGTGTGTGTTTAAAATACAAGGCACCAAGTCTACCCTAAGGAGTAAGGCGTCCCTGACCGTACGCTTAGCAGGACTGGTGCTGGGTAACCAGGCGCTGCAAACGTCTAATCTCCCTAACGGTTCTTGTTGCATGGGACGGCAATGATGTGTGTGCGCTTAACTTTATTTGCTCCATATCAATAGGAGAGGAATCTGATATGATAGATTGACGGATAGACAGTTGAGAGATAGGTATCTAGATGATATCTAGATGGATAGATAGATAGATAGATAGACTGCTGTGAACATTGCAGACAAAGAGGACGCCTTTAAATATTCTGAAAATTGATATAGTTATCTTGGCTTACAGTCTCTTGGCCTTCATCTTAGGGCAACTGTCTATCAGCTGCTGGACTTCCCCTGTATAACCTACTATCCTGTAGCTCACCCAGTATCCCAGTCTACCCTATTGGCCTGCATCTCACCTGTCTACTATGAAGAGGTTGTACGAGTGTGGAGGAAAAGCGTTACTTGTTCGCCGCTGGGTTAATTGCTTGGTTTCATCTGTGGTCGTGGAAATAGCGTATCATTGTTTAGGCTTGTGTCTGCGTAAACCATTGAATCATCCTTTGGTCAGGTACTTGATTATGAAAAACCGTTAATATTTGCTCATTTATGTTTATGCTTAAGAAAAATGATCCTTACTCGCACTAGGATTTGTGAGAATTCTCACACTTGCACTTCCTTGAAAAGTGTTTCACGAACCAGGTCTGATTCCTGTTTATATATTTTTCTTTCGGTCGCAGTGCTTTTACGATCATTATTCAATACCAATATTCTTTCCAATTCTCGTGCGTCTCATTATTCCACACGAAAATTGTCAGATTTGTTTTTCAAAACAGATGTCTCCTTCATCTTGAAAGACAGAAAAACAGGGTGAAGACTGATGACCCAGGTCATGACACCGCTTGTTGCAGGGGAAATGTTCTTTCTTCCTTTATCCTTCTAAAGTAGAGGAAGGTCCTCATGATGGAGGATGTAATGAGGCCAAGAGAGAGACGCTAACGTGATGCCACAGTCAGCTGTCGGTCTGGCCACAATGAGGGACCTCACACAGCTTATCCTAGTACACACAACTCATTTTGCCCTACACACTGTGCCCTTCTCTGCATACTGTGTCCTGCCTCACACGTTGTGTGGCGCCTCACACAAGTCTTTTTCAGCGGTGCCTGAGTTGCACCCATTGAGTTTTGTTCACCTTCTTTTGGCATTAACTCGCACTTTAAACGATTAAACTTTTTATTGCCGTCCACTTACACATACACACACACACACACACACACACACACACACACACACACACACACACACACACACACACAAACACACACACACACACACACACACACACAAACACACACACACACACACACACACACACACACACACACACACACACACACACACACACACACACACAATCCTGGTCTCTTGTACAGCTATATATCATCATAGGAATTTAAGTTAAGCTTGAAAAATTACACCTGTTACTTTGTTTAACTCACTGAACACTATGTCTTGGGCACGAAGGTTCGACATTCGAGCATAAAAGTACGACACTTGAACACAACAGTGTGATCTTTAGGTATGATTGTCAGGTTATCAGATACATAAGGTTATACCTTAAGGTCTTACAGTCATATTGAAGGATCGTACCGTCGCACTCAAGGAATGAAGGTGATATCTCCCTGCATGCAGTGTCTGACAGATAATGTTTAAATGGCACGTGACTAGGTTAATCACCTTTGACCTGAAATGGTGTGCCTTTAGAATGAGAGCGACATGGAATGTGGCTGCTTGAGAGGCGATCTTATAGATAAATTTTCTATTTTCTTTGCGAATCACGTAAAATACAAGATGAAGCTACTTTTTCCCTATTGTATGACGAAAATGTCTTGTACGATGCCTACTTTATATCTATCTGAAGATCTGAAATGATCAGGTTTGTATTAATACATGAGACAACAAATTCTCTTTTCTGATTTTGAAGGAATACATTAGTACGTTCCTTTGACCGTAGCTCTGTCTGCTTGGAACCTAAATTAGCAATTAGTTCTGCTTACATCAAGAACATCGGGATGAAACACATTCTGAGCCAAGATCCCAGATTAACCGGGCTCTACCAAACCTGGGTTTCCAACCCGATTTCTGGGCACTAGTTTGGGTCCCAACCTGAGCACCAGCCCAGATCGCTCCTAACCCAGCTCCCACACTGGGTTCTAGCTAGGGTCAAGCCTGAGTCCCAGTCCACATCGATCCCAACCCAGCACCCACGCTGGGTCACGGCTTGGGTTCGCCAATCGCTCAGCACAACACAAGAACTGTAAACAAAGCAGATGTTTTCCCCTGCCTGGCCGGTGACCTCTGCCCGTTAGGTGAATTGGGGTCAGCTGCGCCGATCTGACCTGACCTGACCTAGAATAACACCATCCTGGCCTTAATATAGACACTGGAAGACAGGAACCTGTAATTCTTTAGTGTTTCCAGTTGAAAGTGAAAAAAATTCAGATGCTTAAAGATTTTATCAACCATATATGACTGTTGGAGGTTGGTATGTTTTATGAAGGTGCGCGTTCATATGCATTTGTTCGTATACATATATATATATATATATATATATATATATATATATATATATATATATATATATATATATATATATATATATATATATATATATATATATATACATATATATATATATATATATATATATATATATATATATATATATATATATATATATATATATATATATATATATATATATATATATATATATATGTATATATATATATATATATATATATATATATATATATATATATATATATATATATATATATATATATATATATATATATATATATATATATATATATACATATATATATATATATATATATATATATATATATATATATATATATATATATATATATATATATATATATACATATATATATATATATATATATATATATATATATATATATATATATATATATATATATATATATATATAGACAACATATACATATACATATATATATTACTTATCATTTTTTTTTTATTTTGCTTTGTCGCTGTCTCCCGCGTTTGCGAGGCAGCGCAAGGAAACATACGAAAGAAATGGCCCAACCCACCCCCATACACATGTATATACATACACGTCCACACACGCAAAAATACATACCTATACATCTCATATACACATATATATACACACACAGACACATACATATATACCCATGCACACAATTTACACTGTCTGCCTTTATTCATTTCCATCGCCACCTCGCCACACATGGAAATATATATATCATACAAACCTCCAACAGCCAGGATCGAACCCGGGACCCCTGTGCAAGAGGCAGGCATGCTAACCGCTAGGCTATGGGCCTGACTCTTGCACAGGGGTCCCGGGTTCGATCCTGGCTGTTGGAGGTTTGTATGTTCTATGAAGGTGCGTGTTCATATGCACTTTATTGGTATATATATATTTTCTTTTTTTTTTTTGCTTTGTCGCTGTCTCCCGCGTTTGCGAGGTAGCGCAAGGAAACAGACGAAAGAAATGGCCCAACCCACCCCCATACACATGTATATACATACGTCCACACACGCAAATATACATACCTACACAGCTTTCCATGGTTTACCCCAGACGCTTCACATGCCCTGATTCAATCCACTGACAGCACGTCAACCCCGGTATACCACATCGATCCAATTCACTCTATTCCTTGCCCTCCTTTCACCCTCCTCCATGGTCAGGCCCCGATCACACAAAATCTTTTTCACTCCATCATTCCACCTCCAATTTGGTCTCCCACTTCTCGTTCCCTCCACCTCCGACACATATATCCTCTTGGTCAATCTTTCCTCACTCATTCTCTCCATGTGACCAAACCATTTCGAAACACCCTCTTCTGCTCTCTTAACCACGCTCTTTTTATTTCCACACATCTCTCTTACCCTTACGTTACTCACTCGATCAAACCACCTCACACCACACATTGTCCTCCAACATTTCATTTCCAGCACACCATCCTCCTGCGCACAAGTCTATCCATAACCCACGCCTCGCAACCATACAACATTGTTGGAACCACTATTCCTTCAAACATACCCATTTTTGCTTTCCGAGATAATGTTCTCGACTTCCACACATTCTTCAAGGCTCCCAGGATTTTCGCCCCCTCCCCCACCCTATGATCCACTTCCGCTTCCATGGATCCATCCGCTGCCAGATCCACTCCCAGATATCTAAAACACTTTACTTCCTCCAGTTTTTCTCCATTCAAACTTACCTCCCAATTGACTTGACCCTCAACCCTACTGTACCTAATTACCTTGCTCTTATTCACATTTACTCTTAACTTTCTTCTTTCACACACTTTACCAAACTCAGTCCCCAGCTTCTGCAGTTTTTCACATGAATCAGCCACAAGCGCTGTATCATCAGCGAACAACAACTGACTCACTTCCCAAGCTCTCTCATCCCCAACAGACTTCATACTTGCCCCTCTTTCCAAAACTCTTGCATTCACCTCCCTAACAACCCCATCCATAAACAAATTAAACAACCATGGAGACATCACACACCCCTGCCGCAAACCTACATTAACTGAGAACCAATCACTTTCCTCTCTTCCTACACGTACACATGCCTTACATCCTCGATAAAAACTTTTCACTGCTTCCAACAACTTGCCTCCCACACCATATATTCTTAACACCTTCCACAGAGCATCTCTATCAACTCTATCATATGCCTTCTCCAGATCGATAGATGCTACATACAAATCCATTTGCTTTTCTAAGTATTTCTCGCATACATTCTTCAAAGCAAACACCTGATCCACACATCCTCTACCACTTCTGAAACCACACTGCTCTTCCCCAATCTGATGCTCTGTACATGCCTTCACCCTCTCAATCAATACCCTCCCATATAATTTACCAGGAATACTCAACAAACTTATACCTCTGTAATTTGAGCACTCACTCTTATCCCCTTTGTGTGGAAGTCGAGAACATTATCTCGGAAAGCAAAAATGGGTATGTTTGAAGGAATAGTGGTTCCAACAATGTTGTAT